>NC_136968.1:29723854-29756354 GCF_032717465.1 Coenobita brevimanus | reverse complement strand
TTGTAAGATGAGTATGACCCAGCTTTTTACCTTATTCCTTGGTATACAGTATGGTTAAAAGTTATTTAACAAATCATAATATGCTCAGAGAGTTTGAAGAACTTTAACTGATGGTTGATACATAACAGTAAGATATATATTTCCAAGTTTTATACAACAGCGACGATTGTTACTGTTGTTGCTTTACATCGATGTGTGTGGCTGAGCAGAACCGTCGACCACAGGTCAGCAACTGCCTCTATCACTTCTGAGGGGCCGCACTACAGGTGCAGTGAAGTACTCGTACATACGTCCTGGATGGAACACACCTCCTTGTGGTTGACAACACCCCACCTCACCAGAGTCGGACCAGGGTCCTTCCCTACGGCCAGAGGTGACCAGCCGGTACACAAAAGGTGCCGTCGGTAACGGTACCGGTACTTGCCCAAAATTGTAGTGTTACTACCGGTACCGGTACAAAAAAAAGGTACCGAATACCGACTCGGTACTCGGTACATGAATATGAATAAAGTAAACTTGCTCAGTATCGATTTTTTTTTTTTTTTTTTTTTTTGGGCCGGACCTGAGGAGAGATGAAAGATGTTGTCAGACAACTGTCACAGTCACATTACCTATGGGGTGACTAAAGCATAAGGTTTTGCGACCGTTCAGTCCTTTACTTTCAATACATAGATCGCTAAACTTAACCGGCCACTGTAATTCACATTCATATACACCTAGTTTAGTGTTTATCAAAATAAACACAATTTTATGACTACATCGTGTCATTACATGCACAATAATCTGATTAATAATTACACAGTGCACTTCAGTTTTCTTTTTCAGTGTTGCCCTTGAGGAAATTGAGCACTTAAAAAGGACAGTCACTGTGTCCCGCCCGATTTGGTTTGAGCACGTCCTTCCCCAATGAAAATAGACGTTCCATAGCAGCACTGGATGGTACTGGCGTGCTATAAGTTACAGTCTCTGAAAACCTTACAAAGAAAGTAGTCCCTGTTGATTTTATGTTTCTGGGGTTTCTCCAAAAATTCCTTTACCAGCTTTATCCCAGTCTCCCTTTTCTCCTTCCTTTTACATAGAGGGGTTCGAAAAACTCTTCCTTGACATCCTGCTCGTCATCATAATCAGTGGTGCTGCTCTCCGCGTCCTCTAGCTTGCTATCCAGTAGTGACACCATCTTCTCTACCCTCCTCCTCATTTTCTCTGTGTCGTAGGAGGCAGACTCGGGTAACGACGCCAACCACGATAGCTTGAACTGGGGATGAAAGGCAGCAGCAAGCAGGCAGTCACTGTCCTCGAAGCGATGGCCGAACCTGCCTTCCACACCCCAAGTCACTGCGTTTAGTAGAGGCTAGCACACCGTCAGATCGGCGCTTTCCTTCACCTCTTTTAGTTTCTTGAGGCACATGGCCATGTAGGCCTTCTCACCATTTCTTAGCACACGATGCGTGAATATAAATAAATAAAATGTACCGGTACCGAGTACCGACAAAAAATGCTTAAACATGTACAGTCGTGGTCATAAATAATCACCTATCCTCCGGTACCCCGTGCATCAGACTGCCTCCTTTATGCACTGCAAGTCACAGTTGAGTAAGAGGGCGTGAGAGGGAGGGGCCAGAGAGGGAAGGGAATGTGGAAGGGGGGACGAGTGATGGTGCTGGGGTGGAGTGAGGGAGGGGAAGGAGGGTAGGTAGGGGAGGGAGAATGAAATACTAAGTTGTGGTCACATTATCTATTTTCTCTCATTCAGGGCATGATATAAAGGAGTTAATATTTGGTAGATAATGCTGCATTACACCTTGTATAGCAGTGTCAGGTAAGTTTTAGATAGGTGGTGATATCAAGGACTGGCTTGTGATAGAAAAATACTGACGTGACAGATCAAAGCAGAGTGTTTATCCGTGTATTTTGACTTCGGACGCAGGATGAAATCATGATAGCTTTGACTTCCACAGTGTTTCTGTAAGAAACGTCCCCTACCCTTACTATCTATCTATCTATCTATCTATCTATCTATTGCCAGACGCCTCAATCCCGTACGGGGTGGCCACAAACAAATCGCCTCCACGTCGCCCTGTCCCCCGCCATTTCACTGCCCTGCTCTCAACTCAAACCCCCCTCTCTCATATACCTCTCCACTCCATCCCTCCATCTCATCCTCGGCCTCCCCCTCCCTCTCCCCCCCTCCACCTCACTCACATACATTCTCCCTTACATGTAATTAATTTTGGAACTAAATATCTTATGCAGCCTTTGACATGACTGTGTCCACAGTAGATATGATCATCTCGGTATACACGCCCACTATACAGTCACCATCATGTATATTATTTTGTCGCATCTCTATATGGAAAGGCTATTTAAAATAACTGAATAAAAGGTAAAAACAAATAATTAATGCCTGTGCACATGGGTGGATGTAATTACGATATCTCATAATCTGTTGCTAGGACTCCATGCCGGTATGGGTTTGAATGGCCGTCCAACAACCCAACTCCATCTCATCACCTCGGAATGATATTTTCCTCCAACAAAAAACAGCTAATTACAAACTGGTGGACAAGGCAATAGCGTGCTGTGCTGGAAACTTCTGGCTATACGCTAATGTTTGATCTGTCATGTCAGTATATTTCTCTCACGAGCCAGCCCTTGATATCACCACCTATCTAAAGCTTGTTATCTGACGCCGCTATACAAGGTGTAATGCAGCATTATCTACCGAATATTAACTTCTCTATATCAAGCCCTGCATGAAAGAAAATAAACAAATAATGTGACCACCACTTCGCATTTCATTCTCCCTCCCCTACCTACCCTCCTTCCCCTCCCTCACTCCACCCCAGCACCATCACTCGTCCCCCCTTCCACATTCCCTTCCCTCTCTGGCCCCTCCCTCTCACTCCCTCTTACTCCACTATGACTTGCCGTGCATAAAGGAGCCAGTCTGTGGCACAAGGTATCGGAGGATAGGTGATTATTTATGACCACGACTGTACCGTCGGTACCAATTTCGGTACATGACGAAAAAAATAGTGTCACTACTGCTATCGGTACCCGAACTGTAACTCGGTACTTTTGTACCTCGGTACTGCCCACCTATGCCCATAGACGTGGTTTAGGGAAATATTAGGAGTGTGGCTCCCGAGTGGATGTTACATCTACTACGCTCCATCAAGCATGCAAAGTGCCAACACGTGTAGGCTCCTCGCCTCAGCTATAAGCCGAAATATTTTGTAAGAAATAAAGCACGTGCAATTTGAGAGAGAGAGAGAGAGAGAGAGAGAGAGAGAGAGAGAGAGAGAGAGAGAGAGAGAGAGAGAGAGAATGATAAGAACATAGAAAAAGAGGATTAGTGCAAATAGGCCATTTGGCCCATGTTATGCAGCTTCTACAGGAGTAACCAAACTACTTGAAAGAGAAGCATAGCAAAGAAGAAGGCTTTCCCCCGCCCACCAAACCTAGTCGAAGCTGGCTGAAAAAATAAAAAGGAACACCCCGCATCATAGAAAAACTGTCGTGGACACTTTATAGGAAAGTACGAAAGGAGAAAAGACGCTGTCATAGTGTAATCTGAAAAGGAAAACAATTAGTAATTGTTATTAGGTGATTAACTATATCCAGCCTTTACTTGTATTAAGCTATGTAGCCTATGCTTGAAACTCTCAATGGATGGGGCAGCAGCTACATCACTTGGTTGCTTTTTCCATTCGTTTTCTGAATATTGCCAAACCAATTTCTATTTCCCCAATAAAGCGGAATTTATCTAGTTTAAAACCATTACTTCTATTTCTGTCCTGTATGCATTATGCCTGGCTAATATCTCCCTTCTTTATTCCCTTCGTCCACTTAACAATCAGTGGCCGTGATCAGTATAATGGATCAAACAACCACTTACACAACATTTGGACCTTGGAAATATATTCTACACCACAGACAATTCGAAGTTTTATACTGGAGCAATAGTGGATATTAGGTAACCAATGTGTGTGTGTGTGTGTGTGTGTGTGTGTGTGTGTGTGTGTGTGTGTGTGTGTGTGTGTGTGTGTGTGTGTGTGTGTGTGTGAATAAAATTACTTAAAAAGTTTCATCCAATTTTAACCAAACTTAGAGAATAATTCAGAATCAGCTCAGGTGATGACCCATTGTTATTTAGAACAGTGTAACAAAGGTCAGGGTCACAGTGCCATATCAAAGTGTGTCTTAGCAAAATCAGCTTCGTTTGTTTTCATCCGATTTTGACCAGACTTGGTGGAATGGTTCATATTAGGACAAGAATGAAGCCACTTCAGTTTGAGAGAGATCACACAAGCATTCAGGTCACGGGGCAAGATCAAATTTCAATACATGTGTTTTGTGCACAAAATAACTAAAACACTTGATCTGATTTGTACCATACTTGAAGGAAGGGCTGAGGCCATTTTTCATCTCATTTAGACCAGCCTTTGCGGAAGGGTTCAGGATAAGGCGAGAATAAAGGTTTTAGAGTTAGAAAATGGTCAGTTAAATGTCAAGTACCACAGGGAAAGGTCAAACTTCAAGGCTATATGGCAAGGTTAACTTAAGCATTTGCGATATTATTTATTATTTTATTAACTTTTTGGGAGGTTTTAGGGTAGAACAAGGATGTAGGAATTCGATTTTGAGAGCAGTTATACCTAAGGTCAAGGTCACAGACCAAAGTTAAATGTTCGTCCCTTAGACTAATTATTGGGCGCACTGATATTGCACGTCCTAAATGCTCCTTCTTGTTGTATGTATGGCTTTACATACACCCATGAGATAATTTCTTCGAGTGTCAGATTGAAAAAAAAAAAAAAAAAGATTGCATCACTTATCATGTTCCCCGCCAACTATATTTTATCCACGTGTTCGATCCTTAGTCGTTTATTCTCTTTAACTCAGATGCCTCAGTTCACACAATCGTATACCATATCCTCCCATTTTTTCTTGCCTTACCACGTCCTTCCCATCTCTAAATTCTCTCCCATATTCCTTTTTTACTACCCTATTTTATCCACTCTTGTATATACCCACACCATCCACAGAAACAATCTCATTACGATTTATCAAAAGACTTGCTTACACCTCATCCGCCACGAATGTCTGGTTCTTGTCATATGCAGTCTACGCAACGCACAAACATTCCTCAGCAGTCTCCTTTCCACTCTTCGCACTCTTTACATTTGAAACTCAGGCCACATAAAAGTTCTCACAGCGACACGTTATGTAGACACTAAGGATTGTACAGACATTAAACAAAGTATTGAGTGGAGTAAAAGCTATTCGTCTCATCAGGTCAGACTACATTTAGTCTCTTTGCCATCTGCTCCATATCTGTCTACTTGTCTGTCTGATTACCTTCGACAACGGAGTTGCGGGAGGTTATGTATTCACCTATGTTTGTTTGTTTGTTTGTTTATCAGCACGATATCTCCAAAAGTTCCCAATGACTTTCAGTGAAATTTTGTGGAAAGATGGGCCATGGGCCAAGAAAGAATTGATTAATTTTGGGGGGGAACCGGATCCGGATCCTGCAGTGGCACTGGCGGATGTATGCGCTCTCTGAGTGCTTTCTAGTATTCTTTGTCAGTCATATGCTCGTCAGTCTTTCCTCCTCTTCTCTCTCTCTCTCTCTCTCTCTCTCTCTCTCTCTCTCATACAAGTTCTTGCTTGGCGTGGAATTTTGCTCCTGGATACACCTTTGGTACAGCGTTGTAATTTTGTGTCTGCCATAAGTTCCTCTGGCAGTGACGGTAGTGGCCTTGTGGGAAGATACTGTCATAGGCGACACAAGTATGACCGAGCATGAAAAAAATGTTTTATTACTATTCTATAATAGTTCAGTCTGAACAGCTGATCGGGTCAGGTGCGGTGAAGGGGACGGGCCCATTATGATGTGGCAGGGGTAAACCAGCTCTACTGTCGGGCCCTGCTGCGGATGTCGCTGGATTGCACTGCACAGTTGACCCTCGTGCAGTGTGGTGCGGTGAAGAGCGGTCCCTTCTCCCCTTACAGACTAAAATAAGTGTGTGTGTGTGTGTGTGTGTGTGTGTGTGTGTGTATTTTGGTGAGTGTGTCGTCCTGTCTTGGCTACCCCCCTCCACCCCCCTGTTAAAGAGGAAAGAGCCTAGGGTAGACAGATAATACTTCAGGTAACCATTGGTATAAATAATCAATAAAAAATTACTCATACGCTGCACTTCCTAACAATCGTCGAAATCAAAGCTCTTTATAAAACTCATTTAATTTAAGTGGTTTAAATGCATAGTAAAAAAAAACTGCCAAACCTGTATTACCAAATGTAGCAGCGGGGGAAAAGGTTCCCAGAGTAGCTTTTAAAATTATGCCTGAATTTACAGGTAATTCAGGTATAAATGTTTATTATCATACCATTCATCAACTACTCTTATATTCAACTCATATTTCCAGGGGAAAGGATTAAACATGTCTGTTACATATATTTCTCGTCTTCTTCATATTCATTTTCAAGCTTACATTCAGACGCATCCTATTTCGATAGTGTCATTCTATGAATTTACGTAATTCTGTGGAGGGTAATCTATCGTCAAGGAATCGAAGACTGTTCAGCTTCTCACCATTACCTGATTCCTTTGCTATCCTATGCTATCTGCATATGCCCAAGAAGCATGCTGTAAATAACTTAGGTAATATTTCCTCGTTGTCTAACCAATCTTTTTATTGGTACTTTCTGGCAGCCCACATCAAGCCCAGTAATCAATGGTATTTCTGTAAATATTTTATGTCAGTTTGGCGTAAGTGTCTTGTACACATTGTCTTCTTATTGCCTTCATCACTGCCGCTGTTTCATCTGAACCAAATGCTTTCTTATAATCAGTAAATGCCATGCAAACAGGAGCCAAATGTTGTTTTGAAAATTTACTTGACCAATGATTTGAATATGATCTGTTTAGTATTTATCAGTCTACATATCCATAGCCATATGTCTTATTGCAGGAGGGCGTGGCAACAAGCAAAATCGCCTACGTTTCACTGCCCTCTGCCTTCAGGCTGCCTTCCATGTAACTCACAACACCCTCATTCTAAACCTCAGCATCACTTCCCTTGATTTTCTCTTCCCTGCCTTTCAGTATATCTCAGTCACATGCATTCTCGTAGTCAGTCTCTCATTCTCTCGTCTCTTCTAGAGGCTAAACTGTCTCTGGGTACTTCTTTCAGCGCTTTCCCGCTCACCCACATCATCATTACAATGCTTCCGAGCTTCAGCATTTGTATATCTGTCTCTCCACGTATCTCCACATGCATGTCTCAGATACCGTAACTAATTTACACTCTTTTCACTCTTGACTTGTGTTTTTTCCAGCAGAGGTTAAACTTTACCTCTGCACATTAGACTGCGAATTATAATACTGTAATGCAACTGTGTAACAACTTTCTGACTTCCATACCCACCTCCATATTCCTTGGCACCGCCTTCAGTGTACCTTAGGGTTATGACAAAAAACTATTTTTCCCTCATTTTAGAAATCCTGCTATGCTGGGTGATGAACTTTAATGTATAAATCACAAATATGATGTTGGTTTTGCATTTGCCTTTAAAAAGTCTCCCCACACAAACATTTTCCATGAGGCTAAATTTGCGCATTTTTTACGATTTGTGCCGTTCAGTCAAGATGATATATTTCTACTATTATTGTGTTCGCATGGTCCTTAATGTTTGAGATGGCAATACCATGGCATACTTCAAATCTAGTGCTTCTGTTGTGAAGAACGCGCAGAAATGGGGTGCAAACCTAGCAAAGTCAAATTATACGAACTGGCGTAATCTACCCAGGACAGGAAGTTTGACTAACTTTTTTTTTTTAATGTAAGGAAGAAGGAACCAAAGGCAACGAGTCCGCAAAACTGTTCCTTGCAAGAGAAAAACAAAATACAAGAGAGAGCCAAATTCAAGATCCGATCATTTCGAGATGCCTGGACACACTGCGTTTGAAAGACTGGAGATCATAGGAAGCAGGAAATACAGGCAGAGGGAGACGGTTCCAGAGTTGACCCGTTGCATACATGAAGGAATGGGAGTAACGGTTAACTCTTGCATTAGAGAGTTGGACAGAAAAGGGATGAGAGTTTGCTGCTAGATGGGTGCTACGTGCCCGTTGTAGAGGTGGAGGAATGCATGCAGACAGTTCAGAGGAGCAGTGACCACTGAAGTAGCGATAAAAAAGAGATAAAGATGCAACAGTGCGAGGAAGAGACGGAGGTTGAAGGGAGTCAGTAGGAGGAGGAGAGTTAGTAAGACGAAACGCCTTTGACTCCACGCTATTGAGAAGAGCTGTATGTGGGGAGCCTCCCCACACATGAGAGTTGTACTCCACACAGGGGCGGATAAAACCCCTGTATAGAGTCAACAATTGTACAAGGGTAAAGAAGGAATGGAGTCGGCTTAGCACACCTAATCTCTTGGAAGCAGATTTTACAAGAGAAGTAATATGATCTTTCCAAGATAAGTCCCGAGTAAATGAAACCCCAAGCATGTTCGGGGATGATGCAGGATTAAGCTGAATATTATTAAACATTAGTGGGTATATCTGTGGAAGATTTTGTCGGGTTGATAGGTGTAAAAACTGAGTCTTTGATGCATTAAAAACAACCAAATTATTTTTACCCCAGTCAGAGATACGAGCCAAGTCAGACATTAGGTGTGCCATAGCCTCATCCCTTGTTCGCTGAAGTAACTGCTGAGATGGACGTTGCAGGAACCGAATGGAAAGGTGAAGGGTAGAATCATCAGCATACAATTAGATAGGGTTAGATGTACAGCTTAGAAGGTCATTGATGAATAAAAGAAAGAGAGTTGGTGATAGGACAGAGCCCTGAGGAACGCCACTGTTAATAGATCTAGGAGAAGAACGATGGCCATCTACAACAGCGGCTATAGAACGACCAGAAAAGAAGCTAAAGATGAAGGCACAGATAGAGGGATAGAAATCATAAGAGGGCAGTTTGGAAATAAAAGATTTATGCCAGACTCGATCGAAAGCCTTTGAGATATCAAGTGCAATGGCAAAGCTTTCGCCAAAGTCCCGAAAGGAGGATGACCAGGAGTCTGAAAGGTAGGTAAGAAGATCGCCAGTGGAGCGTCCCTGACGGAACCCATACTGACGATCAGAAAGAAGGCTATGATAGGAAAAATGCTTTAAAATTTCTCTATTAAGAATTGACTTGAAAACTTTTGAGATACAGGATGTTGAAGCAATTGGACGATAGTCAGAGGGCCGGCAATGGTCACCCTTCTTTGGGACTGGCTGAATGAGAGCAAACTTCCAGCATGAAGGAAAGATACAAACTGAAAGACAAAGGCAAAAGATTTTACCTAGGCAGGGTGTAAGCACAGAAGCACAGTTCTTGAGAACAACAGGAGGGACTCCATCAGGCCCATATGCCTTATCAGTACTGAGGCATGTGATGGCAGAAAATACATCACTTGAAGAAATTTTAATGTCAGCCATGAGGAAGTCAGAGGGGGGAAGTGATGGAGGAACAGCACCGGAATCGTCTAAGGTGGAATTGGAGGAGAAAGTCTGAGTGAAGAGTTCTGCTTTATCAGTGGAAGAAATAGCTACAGAGCCATGAGAATAGAAAAGGGGAGGGAAGGATGATGAGGTGAAGTTGTAAGAAAGGTTTTTGGCAAGGTGCCAGGAGGAGCGGGAAGAATTCGAGTTGAAGAGTTGAGAACATTTAGTACGGATGAAATTATTTTTAGCAGAGCGAAGAACAGACTTAGCACGATTCCAAGCAGAAACGTATAAAAGATGTGATTCAGGGGTGGGTTGGCTCCGGTACCTTTTATAGGCCCTCTGCTTGTTGTGGAGAGCATTAGAACAAGCGTGATTAAACCAATGCTTTTTTCCATTAGTCAAAGGATATGAGAAAGGAATGTATGCTTCCATGCCCGAGAGAATAACCTCCGTGATGCACAAGGCACACTCAGATGGCTCCCGGCCATGGAAGCAATAATCATTCCAGGGAAAATCAAAGAAGTACTGCCTGAGAGCCTCCCAATCAGCAGCTCCAAAGTGCCACCGATGATGTTTCTTTGGATGGTCTACAGGCCGTCCTGGAGCGATAGGACAGGTTACGGTGATAAGGTTGTGATCGGAGGAGCCCAACGGAGAGAAAAGATTAATAGTGTAAGCAAGAGGATTAGTTGTAAGGAAGAGGTCAAGTATGTTGGAGCTCTCTCCAAGGCAGTCAGGAATATGGGTAGGGTGCTGTACAAGCTGCTCTAGGTCATTAAGGATAGAAAAGGTGTAAGCTTGTTCACCAGGTGGATCAGTGAAAAGAGAGGAGAGCCTAAGGTGGTAGTGAACGTTGAAATCTCATAAAATGGAGATTTCAGAGAAAGGAAAAATGGATTGAATGAGATCCATCGTAGAAGTAAGGTAGTCAAAGAATTTTTGATAGTCAGTAAAATTAGGAGATATGTAAACAGCGCAGATATATTTAGTCAGAGAATGACAGGAAAGCCGAAGCCAGAGTGTAGAGAATTCAGAAGAATTGAGTTCAGGAACACGAGAGCAAGATAAGTCGTTGCATCTATATATATACACAACAGCCTTTTGGCTTTGAAGTGAGTATAGAGAAAGTAGGAGGATACAGAAAAGAGTCTGCTGTCAATTGCATCAGACAGCTGAGTCTCAGTTAGGAAAAGAAGGTGAGGTTTAGAGAAGGAGAGGTGGTGCTCAACAGAGCGAAAGTTAGAGGAAAGGCCGCAGAAATGAAGAAGAAGAGAGTCAGTGGTTCCAGGCAGCTCGAGTCGTCACCGGGAGAGGGGCGGAAGGTGGGGGCATTTATGGTCCCCCCCCCCCCCCGGGGACTCCGAGGCCGAGTGTTGAGTAGCCATGATTTTTTTTTTAATTTTGGAAAAGGAAGTGTAGTGTGTGCTGTGCATGTAGTTTGGTGTAGATAGTTAGAGAAACATTGTATTGGAGAGCATGCTGGCCTGCTCTCTTGTGTTACTGAGACACTGAAAAAGTTCAGCAAAAGGGGATGGTCGGGACCTAGTCCCCTCGTTCAGCAAAAGGGGATGATCGGGACCTAGTCCCCTCGTTCAGCAAAAGGGGATGGTCGGGACCTAGTCCCCTCGTTCAGCAAAAGGGGATGGTCGGGACCTAGTCCCCTCGTTCAGCAAAAGGGGATGGTCGGGACCTGGTCCCGAGGGCTGATGAAACGGGAGCTCCAGCTCTCCCTGTCATCAGCTTTCCATCCACCTTGGGAGTACTGCCCTGCTCGACTGGTGCTACAGTCTACTCCTCCTATGTGAGAATGCCTTCAGAAAGTGATATATTGGGAAGATATGTGTTATTAGAAGAGGATAAGCTGAAGAAAAGCTGGATTTAGCAAATATATGGCGAACTAATCCACTTATGGCAAGAGTTTAGTTTTCCTGCATTGAGTCAACAAGTGATTAAAGCACTGCTGAACAAACTGATCAGTGAACATCAAAGCTACCAAAGAAGCTAAAAGGTGTTTCAAAACGAGTTGAAATTTTTTTTTGATATAACCAAAGTCGATGGAGAGTGGCTTTGCTGGGAAGATGAGGAACTGTATCATAAACACCTTACATCTGGTGGAAAAGTAGATACACTACACATATACTAGCAGCATTATCCTCAATCCATTCATCAAAGAGGCGAAATCACTGTGAATAAAGTGATACTCCAATAACACAGCAAGTTGGTACATCATATGAGATTGAGACTGAAGATACTACCTCAAGTGTCTTCACAGGTGATACAGAGAACAGTAACAATGAAAAAGCCCCAAGTACAAGGAAGAGGCCATCTTCAGCATACTATGCAGCGAAATTGGTATCAGGTAATTCGTTGTCAACCAATAAAGCATCTAGCGTGAGCTCAACTCTCGATAATGAAGGCATCCCTGTTTCCACACCTACACAATCTGGTGTATGGCGTGGCGTCAGGGTTGGAGAAAAACACAAGGAAAAAATAATATCGCTGCTATAAGAAGAGAAAAACTATTGTTTGCATTCTGATGGAAAAAAAAAATCCAATGGAGAGTACCAGGTAGTCTGCCTTCAAAGCGAAACTAGGAAGACTAGTTTGGGAATCATAAGATGTAGTAGTGGATCAGCTCAGGATACTTTCAATGGCCTTGAGAAAGTTCTAGATGAATGTGATGCTTGGTCAAGTATTAAATTGATTATTTATGATACAACGGCTGTAAACACAGGACATATGGTGTTGTGGTTAGGATACAGAGGAAAATGACTGAAAAGGGTTTGAACAAACCATAATATATTGGACGTCAGCATCATATACTGGACAGGATCATGAAGCATGTTTTGGACTTCTTTGTGACAAAGGTTTCCATTAAGCCAAATTTGAGTTACGAGTTTGATGAGGAACTTACTGAAAAGCATGTGGAACTACAAAGTTCTTTTGAAGCAGGTAAGAAAACGGAAATGGGTGAAAATCCGGGATGGAGAGATGACTTCAAATTCCCATATACACTGTGCAAAGCATTCCAATTCTACAGGGAAAAAGGGGCATTTCCAGAAATCAAATGGAGGAAACTACCATCAATACATAGCGTCCATTGGAATTCAAGGGCAATATACACCCTAATCGCGTATTTTCTGCTTCCAAACTGGAGAGGCACATTGGAGATACCAGCACACTTTATTGGCTATGGATGGCAAGAGGCGTGGTTTCCTTATCAGAAATTCAAAGAGATGTCCTATGAAAACCTACTGACCAGCGTTAAAGAACTCAAGTGCCCTAGCGCACTGAAGTGCCTTGAAGCCCACTGGAGCAAGAAAGATCTGCTGTGAACATACCACGGACCAACATCATTGCTGAAAGGACAGTAAAACTGATGGAAGAGTTGAGTGGAAAGTGCAGAAGGACACATACTTAGCTGTGAAGTTTGTGTAATGTAGTGTACATCCTAATTTTTACGATTTTTGTGTTTTTTACAAAACAGTCAGCCTTAGTCTGGGGGATCTTTTGATGGATTTAAGGGAAGTGACTAATACATTTGTATTATGTACCAAAATGCTCATCGATTCCCGCTGCCGGCTAATTATTTTTTTTTCTAGTCATAACCCTAGTGTACCTACAACCTTCCTTCCGTATTGTAGTCCTTCTCGCACTTCATCCTTTAAACTCCCGTCCTTCCCAACACACGACCTACATACCTGAAGCCATTCACAGTATCTATTTCGTGACCAGTTAGCTTCATGCTGTCAGTGACTTTTTTTTTTTTTAAACCCATAATTTTACGCTTTTATACTGACGTTTTAATTCTATATTTCCCACACATTTTCAAACACATTTACCAAGCCATTCTCCTCCCATTCATAGTCGCTTAACATAAATACGAGAATATCATCAGCAAGCAGCACTACAGGTAATTTCCAGATCCTAACCTCTCTCGCGACACTCGCACAGCATCTACTGCCATAACTTTTGTTTCTTTTATGACACATTTCATATTTTAAAAAATGCGGAGGCATGACACAGATTGTTTAATATATAAGTCAAAGACGTACATAGTGTATTTTCCAAGCACACTGCCACATTTTACACATCCCTTGCCTGTCTCCTCTGATATTTGGTTTCTCTTTATCCATGAGGGCAGCATACAGCATCTTTCCCCTTTTTTACATACATTCTTTTTTTTCTGTATATCTTAGAGAATAATTGGTGCACCCACATATCTCCTTCCTCAAGCCCTCGTTCGTCTTCAGCCATTCTTTGTTTTTTTTCTCTAACTTTCGACAAATATCCTATAATATATCCTTCCTGTTAGATTAATTAAACAAATGCCGATATAATTACCACACAATTTTCCTTCCCATTTCTCGTTATACGAGAGAACGTTAACTGATCTTCAGTTCTCTGGCACATCGTCATCCTGTCTAGACCAGTTGTTGATTTTTCCAGATCCATCCAAGCACCAGATCTCTAACATATTTTGCCACTACATCACACACTTCGTCAGTTCCTGATGCTTTCCTTATTTTGAATTTCTTCTACCTCGCACTGATCCTAGTGATTCTTTCCTACCACTTGTCTGTATTCTTCCCACTATTTCACATCTAAGAATACTCCCATTCCTTTGCTTTCTGCATTCAGGAGCTGATTAAGATGTTCTTTGCATCTGATCACTGATTTATTTTTTTATGTTATTTTTTGTTTACAGTAGCACTCTCCTAACTTTTTTAATCTGCAATACTATACAGTATAGGCTATATATACGTATACAAAGAAAAATGTTAAAATTGCATGTAGTAAATATTCTTCAATTCTATTAAATCCAATGCATTATTATATATATAGCTGATTAAAGGAATTGAATGAAAATTTTTTGTAAAAGCATTTTTTTATTGCGATATTTTCAAAAGATATGAAGATACTTAAATACTGGAGTGTGTTTACAATTATTCAGTTTTACATTTATTGACTTTTATCTCGCTAATCAGATAAATCACAGTATTTTGGCGATTCATCATTAAGAGGACAAAGCGACAAAGATATATAGAAAAGTTTAGAGTCCCTAATACAGCAAATGACCAGTGAAATTGCGTGTCAACACCATCCACGAATTTAAAGATATGTATGACAGGCCTAATAACTGTGGCTTAGAAAACGGGAATATACGAGCTTGACTCAGTCCTGTAAAAATACAATTAGGTAAACACACACACACACACACACACACACACACACACACACTTGTTATAGTATGGTACCTTGCTCCAAAAGAACTGTGAAATGTGCCCAGACGCGACTTAAGAATACTGTTAATACTTGGCCAACAAGTGCTGGAGGCAGTAGCATAACCAATCCGCAAATAGGAGGTTGAGTGGACAAAGTGGGGGCAAGTCCTATTCTGAGGAGGCCCACTGCCCCACAGTGTGTACACGTTAAATAACATGGAATATCAAATGGAGGCTGGGATCAAGGGTCTGACTGGGAGGCCCCACATGGTTATGACATTGGCTGAAGAGGGTTGCCTTCCCGCGGTGGCACCGGTATATGTCTGGCTCTACTGGCCGTTTATACAAACGTCAATCAGCTTCCTCCCTGTCCACCGAAGAAAAATGATGAAATGCAGGAAAAGAGATATTTTTGCCTTCGGTTCACCTGGTTCACACTCGTGTGAGCCTGGCCATACAGCAATAACAAAAATTTGATCAGCAAATATCCGTGGGACAACTGCTTCTAGAACGCTCCACAGGAAATAAGCTGAGTTCACATTCTCCTATGGTAGAGCTCAAAACGTCACAGAAGACCGGGGAGCCCTAACTTACAAGCCATTACAGGCGGGCACAGCCTAGAGTTTAGTGCCTGACCCAAGGAAACAAGAATATCCCGTCAAATCCCAGTTTCGCAATGGCTTATACATCATCATCATCATCATCATCATCATCATCTTCATCATCATCAACATCATCATGCCAGATCTAATGCCCTCCTAAAAGAGGAAGTACGTTACGAACAAGAAAAAAAAGCATATGTCGGAAGAAGAACAGCATCCACCAATTATACTGGATCAATCGAATAATTAACCATGAATCATTCAAGCTTTCGAAATGCTGTTTTGACTTCACAAGCATTACCATTTGCACATATTTTTTAGAGATGCACTTCACATCCACCTGTGGCTTAGTCATTCCTTGGTAGAGGAGTGGTGTTTACTGTTTACCCCTTTGTTTTATGCGCATTTCACTGCAAATAAATAGTATTTTCTTGGGCTTACCTCATTTTACAGATCTAGCAATACGGAAAAATGATATGACCAAAGGACGCAGGCCAAAAAATTACACTGGAGACATAAAAATATAATTTTCTTGCCTAAAATTTTAGAGTAGCATCGCGATACCAGTTATAGGCCTGTGTCCCTGACCAGCATGGTCACAAAACTGTGTGAGAGAATCTTGATAGACAGGTGGATGAAATATCTGGAGGAGATGGATATTTTGGCAGAAAGTCAGTCTGGATTCAGAAATGGAAAGTCTTGTGTCTCTAAGTTGTTGAGTTTCTATATTCAGTGGCGACTGACTTGCAACAGGAGAGACATAGTTGGGTGGATTGTGTGTACTTAGATCTGGAGAGCCTTGGACAAGTACCTCATAGGCGACTAATGTGGAAATTGGAGCATCAAGGAGGACTGAAGGGGAACCTCTTGGAGTGGATGAGAGACTTCGTGAGAGACCGACAGATGAGGACAGTAATAAAGGACAGGATGTCAGGGTGGAGGGAAGTAACAAGTGCAATCCTGCAGGGCTCGGTGCTGGCGCCCGTAATGTTCCTGATGTGTATGTAAACGATAGGTGGATGGAATGAACAATTATGCAAGTCTCTTTGAAGAAAGTGCAAACATCATGAGAAGAGTAGAAGTTGAAGAGGACTGTAAAATGCTACAGAAAGATCTGGACAAGGTTTACGATTGGAATGGGGTATGGGAAATGAAAGTCAATGCAAAAAAAAAAAAAAAAAAAAAAAGCAAAATATTGGAAGTGGGTAAAAGTACTAAGAGGCCATCACTGAATTATTAATAGGAAAGGAACCGGTTACAAACGCGAGAGAAGAGAAGGACGTGGAAGCGTTGGTCCAGGATAATCTGTCACCCCAAAAAACACATAAACAAGATTGTCAGAGAGACATATAAGCTCTTTACCATCATAAGAATGGCATTCCAATATATGGATGAGGAGATGATGAAAAAATTGATAGTGACTGATCCGCCCCAGGCTGGAATATGTGGCAGTGGTGTGGTCCCTACATAAAAAGAAAGATTTAAACAAGATCGAGAGAATACAAAGAGCAGCAACCAGGATTGTCTCCAGCCTGGCAGATCTGTCGTACAAGGAAAGACTAGAAAAGCTGGGTCTGCCTTCCTTAGAAGAAAGAAAGAGAGAGGGATGACATGATTGCAGTGTTCAGGACCATGATGGGAGGAGACAAAATTAAATGAGAATATCTGTTTGTATGGGATGGGGGGAGCAACAAGGGGACATGGAAAGAAATTGAAAAAGACAAGTTGTTTGAAAGATGCCAAGAAATACAGTTTTCAATATAGATGCATGAACCTGTGGAATAGCCTGGACAAATAGTTCGTCCGGTTCAAAAATTAAATGAGTTTAAAGCAAAGTTTGACTGGCTGAGACACAACGACGGGACCCCATGAGCGAAGCTCATTTCCTGTATAACACAACTAGGCAAATACATCCAGCTGGCTTGGACCAGGCCAGCTGACGAAGCAGACCAGTTGTCTTTTATACATATCTTGGTGAAACTAAGCTAGACTGCTGGTATTCATCATAGATTTGTACGCTAAAAATTCACCACTCAGTGTGTGTATCCTTGAATAAAAAAACACATAATAAACACGAGTGTACGACAAGATAGCTCGAATTAGCGAGAGAACATTTTAAAATAAAGGATTAACATTAAGTCCCTGATTTTGGCAAAAAGAACACTCCCCTGTCCCTAAATTTGACTAAAAGGGCACTTTTGATCTGAAGAGAAAGGGCACGGGCTCAAGCACACCGAGCACCCTCCCTGTGCACGTCCCTGTCAGTCAGGGCCGGACCCAGGGCGATGCGAGCGATGCAACTGCATTGGGCCCCGCGCCTCGAGGGGCGTGTGACCACACGCTATTTGGTGATCTGGTGAACACTGGCAACTCTCAGGCGTTTGTGGCGGGGGGGGGGGTAGGGGGGCTTCAGGGCAGGGAACAATCTGTGTGTGTGTGTGTGTGTGTGTGTGTGTGTTTCATATTTTTTACATCTTTTACATAGCTGACTTTTTGTCGTTTAACTAAAGAGAAGTAAAAAACAGGAGAGTAGGTACACTACTTTAAGTGAGGAAGCGAGGGAGAGATCTGAGTGAGGGATTAGAGGCTAAGCCATGTTTGATACCCACGGGAGCTACCTGCCGTCCAGAGTTGCCAAAGCTACGATTTCGTCAGGACTTGCCAGCCCCCCCAGGACCACGATCAGGGTTGCCAAGGTCGCGGATTTCCCGCCAAATTGGGCTGGTTTTGAAGCTCTTCCGCGGGCAAATTATACCAGTCGCGGGTTGCGGTTTTTTGGGCTGGTTTGAAAACTGTCGCGGTTTTTTTGGCTAGTTTGGAGTTAAACCACATCACGACAAAATACTGAGAGAGAGAGAGGTTTAAACATACGGCGGAGAGAGAGAGAGCCTCTAATACTTCCACAGGGACCAGTGGGTGCAGCCCACGAGAGATCCAGAGCAGTTCTGGATAACTATATAACCATACAGATTCGTGCGGAGAGAGGGACTTCCAAGAATTAGGCCGTTTTGTTTTATCCCTGCTATCGTTGCCAGCAAGCAATGCCGCAGTAGAGAGGGGTTTCTTTCAATATAATTTAGTGAAAAGTAAATTAAGAAACACTGCAGCATGAGACAGTTAAATGTGTTGTAATGATTTCACATCAAACAAAATGATGTTAGCAAGTTTCACATATGACGTAATGTACACAAAATTGAACACAGTGATGATGATCATGAGTTAATTATATAAAACACTAATTTCGCATAATAAGAGGATTTTTAAAATAATTATTGGTGTTGGGCTACTTTTGGGCTGGTTTTCAGTTGGGTTTCCGCGGGTAGAGCTGGGTGTGACTTGGCAACCCTGACCACGATCCACACCAGTGACTGAGTGACCAGCGGTCCAGCAGTGTCAGTGTGTGTACAGCAACAGTAGATGGAGGAATATTTCGTGTTGCTGAACTCTTCGTTTGATAGGATAATACACTCTTCATGAACATGCTTTCTACCCAACACCAGGCAAGGTAAGGAAGAAACTCCGGTAATTGTTGCAGTGATCTTCATGGGAGAATTATCTTTAGTTTCATAATATTTGAAGTATTTGGACAATACTGTACTGTGACACGAGGGCTCAGCCAGCAGGCGTGTATTCCATAGACAGTAAATCTAACTTAGCTAATAAAGATATTAATAAATCGGAAAGCGAGAGAGATTTGGGAGTCATGGTCAATAAAGACAACAGACCAAAACAACAGTGTATAAATGCTAGAAATAATGCAAATTGGGTCTTACTATTTACTTTGCGAAGAGTGAGCAGTAGGACATCTAAAGTTATATTACAAATTTATATCCCATTATTAAGGACACATCTAGACTATGCCTTGCAGTTTTGGTGTCCGTACTATAGAATGGACAAATTTTCCGCGTGGACGGCTGTCTGTACTGACTGCAGAATCACGAATCTATCGGTGGACCGGGAACAGATGTGAATGCAGATGAAATACAAGTTTAACGAAAGGAGATTATAACAGGCTGTGTCAGAGAACTGTTCAGAGCAACGACAATTTTACAATGAACAAGTCTTTGGTCACTAAATGTACCGTCGAGAGCACTCAGACAAAAGCACGTGCCTTTAGAGTTCATGCAAGTGCCCACCACCTGTTCCCCGCCAACTGCTAAAGATGTCTTCATTTTGTCACTTTATTTATGATTGGGGGGATTTATTTAAGGTTTGGTTAATTTATTTCCTACAAGAGAAATTGAGGGCTTTTAAGGTTAGGTTAAGTGGTGATCGTAGTTAATATCATGGGAGTCTGAGGGGAGTGAAGGCTCCCCATTAACTTAGATTAGGTTACGTCATGTTTATTGTATTTTGGTCAAGTTTTGCCTTTTTAAAAATTGTTTTTGGTCCTATTTTGGGTCATTAAACCCACTTTAAGCATTTGTCCACGAAAAGGATTGCAAAAACACCTGAAATGAAACAAAAACATTCGGGGATCGAATGCTAATCACCGGCCAAAATATGTTGTTGGCCAAGGTATGGTACATGGACATTGAAAGCTGGACACTCGGGGGCTGAGCTGATAGTTTCTTTTTCCTTTTCGATTTTTCCACTAAATCTTCGTCCATATGAGCCGTACCTCCCCATCCCCTTCCTTCCCTCACCTGCTGTCTGTCCTAACCATATGACCCGGGAAGGCTGGTTATTCCCAGGGGACAAGTTGTCACTCCTCACCCCTCTCTCTCTCTCTCTCTCTCTCTCCCTCTCTCTCTCTCTCTCTAAACTCCTGCTTCCCTCCTTTCTTCTCTCCCTCCTCCCTCCCCTATCTACCGTCTCTCTCTCTCTCTCTCTCTCTCTAGCATGTAGACCCAAACTTAAAAGGAGTTGCCCAGCATAGGCCAACCGGCCTACTGCGGGTGTTCTCTTGAAATATGTTCCAGTGTTTTATTTTATTTTTTTTTATAATACTTATTTCACAATAAACGCATACTTTGCACTGACACTGTTCACTCCAACAGAACCGAGAGAGAGAGAGAGAGAGAGAGAGAGAGAGAGAGAGAGAGAGAGAGAGAGAAGCTGCGTTTATGAAGAATGAAGATGAGCTTCTCAGGTGTGTGTGTGTGTGTGTGTGTGTGTGCGTAGTGATAGCTGAGTAGCCTAGGGAAGAGGAGGGATGGGATTAACGGGGTGGGGGTGGGGGGGATGGGGACAGGAGTCGTGAACGAAGAGTGACGGACAAGCTGAGGGAAAAGAGAAAATATGACATTTGCCTCACCTCACCTGTCCAGGTTTCTCTGTCCATGACTGTACTGTACAAGCCGTAAACCATATGTGAAGAAAAGTAGCAAAGCTCCACGGAATTCAGTCATCGTGTTTCACAGAAAGCCAGTCCATATTGAAAAATATAATTATGGAGGCTGGCATTCAGTCGTCTTTGATCAAATCCTCAAAAAAGAGAAAAAAAATCGATTCATGCACACCCATATAGTTGCTATTTCTTGAAAGTTTGATGAAAATTCGTCCACAACTTTTCGAGATATTCTGCCAACACACACACACACACACACACACACACACACACACACACACACACACACACAACTATAATGCTCCTCCATCCTAAAGGTGGGCGATAATAAGGCCAAGGAAAAAAAATGTAATTTGAGGCACAGTACTTAAATATTTTTATCGCAAACTATTTATGGCCATGTTTTCGTTGGCATAGACCAGGAGAATTTCTAGTTCCTCCTCCCTAGCGATTTAAGTTCTTGTCGATATGTTTGCCTTAGACGTCCTCGGCAGAGTGTGTACACTGGATCCCACCGACTGGAAGCGTCAGTGGCTGGTAGTATTAAACAACCTTTTCCCACAAGCAACCTCTTTGTCGCTCCAGCTGTAGTTTTAAAGCGAAGAGGTTCATCGTACGGCACCATAATATAACCTAACTTGACCTCATCCTCCATAAATTTAACCACATATGACTGCCACTAAACCTAATCTTGAAACCCCCAATACCTATCAGGCCAAAACTATTAAGTTAACCCATCCTAATCACCATGTGTAAGATCGTTACCCAGCATCACTGCTATTTCACCGAAAATTATTTTGGCACAATTATTGCCATCAACTAATTGGAAAGCAATGCTACTTCTAAACTTAGCATTATACATCAACAATGAAGAATTAATATATATTGAAACCATTAGAGTGAAAACAGATTATCCATAATATTCCTGATTTGTTCTGCACATCAGCAACGTCTTCTATAATATTTATGACGTCATTTTGTAACTTAGTTTTCTACACTAGAATCTAAGAGAATGATGTGTAGTAACAGAACATGAATTGCTGAGAAGGCGGTGTTACGTAATATTCGAAGCCACATAGAATACGACCCTTAGACTTGCCAGTGACGAAGTTCTCATCAAGGTCTAATGAGATACTCTACTCATTAGACCCTGGTTCTCAGGACATAAGAACACAGGAAGAGAGGATAATTGTAGTAGGCCGGTTGGCCCATGCTAGGCAGCTCCTAGAAGAGAAACTGAACTACTAGAATGAGATAAGGATAGTAAAGAAGGCTCTCCCCCGCCCTCCAAACCCTAGAGCCGGAGCCGACAGGAAAAGTAAAAAAGAACACCACGCAGTATAGAAAAACTGGCGTGGACATTTTACAGGAAAGTGTGAAAGGAGAATATGAGAGAGTATGGAACAGTGGGTGCAAGGATTGTATGGGTGAGGATGAAAGTAGGTATACAAGCATGGGCGATTGCATGCGTGTATGCTCCGACAGAGGACCGAGTGGCAAGAGTGAAAGATGAGTTTTGGGGGAGAGTAGAAGCATGTATGGGCAAATTTGAGAGGAGCGAGAGAGTGCTTTTGATTGGAGACATGAATGGCAAAGTTGGGAATGTACGAGTGGATGGAGTGGTTGGTCAGTGGTGTGTGCCAGCTGAAGTAGATGGGAATGGTAGTGCTTTGGTGGACATCTGTGCTGGTAAGGGGTTGGCAATAGCCAACACCTACTTTCGGCACAAGATGATCCACCGGTATACATGGAGAGTAATGAGGAGGATGGATGGTGAGCTTGTTGAACGAAAGGCAATGATAGACTATGTGTGTGTGGATGAGCGAATGAGAAGACAAGTGTTGGATGCAAGAGTGTGGAGAGTGGTGGGGGAATGGAAGTCTCGGACCATCACTTAGTGATGGCCAAGGTAAAGCTGCACAAGAAAATGGTTGAGGAAACGAAGGGGAAGACAGGTGGAAATAACTCCTGTGAGAAGAGTGGAGAATTTGCAAGATAGTAAGAAAATGGCGGAGTATAAGAGCATAGTGGAAGAAAGATTGGGAAGTTATGAGCTAGAGCAGATGGAAGGGGTGGAAGACGTATGTAAGATATTCACGGAAGATATAGGCGCAGCGTGTGGGGTGGTTTGTGGAGTGAGAAGGAGATGCAAGGGTGTGCAAGGGACAGCATGGTGGAATGATGAGGTGAAACGAGCTGTGGAACAAAAGAAGAAGGCATATAGTGAATGGTTGGCGAGTAGAGGTAGGGGAGAAGATGAGAGAGATAAGAGAGAGGTATATGTGAGCAGGAGAATGGAGGTGAAGAGACTGGTGAAGGAGAGTAAGAAGAAAGTGGATGAAGAGTTTGGGAGGAATCTGAGTGTGAAATGGAGGGAGAGTAAGAAATTGTTTTGGAAGGAGGTAAAGAAAGTAAGGCAGTGTGAAAGGGGAAATAGTAAGGGAGTGAAAGATAGGAATAATAGATTGCTGGTGGAGAAGAGAGAGAGAAATTGAGGAGATGGAATAAGCACTTTGAGGATCAGTTGAATGTAGAGAGTGAGAGCAGTGCGAGTATAAGTGGTTGGGGAATGGCTGAGAGAAGAAGAGATGAGAGGAGGGAGGAAGAGATCAGTAGGGCGGAAGTACTGGAAGCAATGAAGAAGATCAAGCTGGGAAAGGCCCCAGGAATTGACGGAGTGTGTGGTGAAATGCTGAGGTATGGGGGTGAGATTGTTGTGGAGTGGATATGGAAGTTGTGTAGATTGGCTTGGGAAGAAGGAAGGGTTCCAGAGGACTGGAAATCAGGTATAATTGTTCCTTTATACAAAGGAAAAGGGGAGAGAGAAGTATGTTTTAACCATAGGGGTATTTGCCTTCTTAATGTGACTGGTAAAATATATGTTAAAATACTCATTGATAGGGTTAGGCATATGACAGAGGAGCTAGCTGGAGAAGAACAAGGGGGATTTAGAAAGGGAAAAGGGTGTGTGGATCAGATATTTGTTCTAAGATGTTTAGTGGAGAAGTATCTAGAGAAGGGAAAGAAAGTGTATGCTGCCTCCATGGACTTGGAGAAAGCTTATGACAGAATAGATAGGCAAGGTATGTGGAAGGTATTAAGAATATATGGAGTGGAGGGGAAATTGTTGAGTGCTGTGAAGAGTATGTACGAAGGAGCTAGGGCTACGGTGAGAGTATGGTGAGCTAAGTGAGTTCTTTGATCACAATGTAGGACTGAAAAAGGGCTGTGTGATGTCTCCATGGCTGTTTAATATATACATGGATGGGGTTGTAAAGGAGGTGCAAGGTAGGGCAGTGGATGTGGGGGTGGCTCTAATGAACGAGGGTGAGATTTGGAAGATTCCGGTGTTGCCGTTTGCTGATGATACAGTATTGTTGAGTGAAGATGAATGGGAGTTGCAAGGTTTGGTGAATGAATTCGGGACAGTGTGAGGGAGGAGGAAGCTGAAAGTTAATGTAAACAAAAGTAAAGTTGTGGTGTTTGAGAGAACATAAGAACATAAGAAGAGAGGATAACTGCAGTAGGCCGGTTGGCCCATGCTAGGCAGCTCCTAGAAGAGTAACTGAACTACTAGAATGAGATAAGGATAGCAAAGAAGAAGGCTCTCCCCCGCCCTCCAAACCCTCCAGCCGAAGCCGGCAGGAAAAAGTCAGAAAGAACACCACGCCGTATAGAAAAACTGGCATGGACATTTTACAGGAACGTGTGAAAGGAGAATAGAGACTATCATAGTGTAACCTGAAAATGAAGTCACAGAATGTACAGTGAGGTTGGATGGTGAGGATATGGAGAATGTGAGTGCATTCAAGTACTTGGGTAGTGTGATGAGTAAGGATGGAACTTTGGGGGATGAAGTGCGTGAAAGGGTACAGCAGGGAAGGAAGGGTGTTGGTTCACTGAAAGCAGTGATGAGAAATAGGGAGGTGAGTATGGAAGTTAAGAAGTCACTGCATGATAGTATTGTGATCCCTACTCTGACGTATGGAAGCGAGGGGTGGACCTTGCAAGAGGGGAACGAGTCAAGAGTGAGAGCAGTGGAGATGAGTTACGTGAGAGGAGCATGTGGAGTGATATGGAGGGACAGATTGACGAATGAAGAAGTGAAGGAACGTCGTGGGGTGGATGTGGATGTGGTTGAGAAGATTAGGAGAAATACACTAAAGTAGTTTGGACATGTGGAGAGAATGGAGAATGAACGATTGACTAAGAGGGTGTATGTAGGTGAGGTGGAGGGAGGGAGAGGGAGGGGTCGACCGAGGATGAGGTGGAGGGATGGAGTTGAATGGAATATGAGGGAGGGGGGGGTGAGTTGGGAGGGGGGTAGTCAAATGGTGGGTGACAGAGCGACTTGGAGGCGTTTTGTCTGCGGCCACCCTTTGCGGGATTAGGGCGTCGGGCTATAGATAGATAGATAGTGAAAGGAGAATTGAGACTAACATAGTGTAACATAAAAAGGAAGAATTATGAATTAGTATTGGTTATAAGATGTTCTTTTTTCTATACCCAACCCCTTATTTGTCATATGCTTATCTAGCCTATGCTTGAAACTCTCAATGGAAGAGGCAGCAACTACTTTACTAGGCAGCTTATTCCATTCGTCTACTACTCTATTACCAAACCAATTTCTACCTATTTCCTTATTGAAACGGAATTTTTCTAGTTTGAAACAATTATTTCTAGTTCTATCATGTATGCTCACTTTAAGTACCTTGCTAATATCTCCTTTATTTATACCCTTCATCCACTTAAACACCTCAATTAAGTCTCCCCATACTCTACGCCTCTCTAGCGAATGCAGACTTAGTCTTTTCAGTCTGTCTTCAAATGACAGGTTCCGGACGTCATGTATAATTTTTGTCAATCTTTGTACATTTTCTAACGAATTAATATCCATTCTATAGTAAGGACACCAAAATTGTACTGCGTAGTTTAAATGTGGTCTTACTAATGCTAGATAAAGTTTCAGTATTACTTTTGATGATCTATTGCTCACGCTTCTCGAAATAAATCCTAGGACCCTATTTGCTTTATTTCTCGCATTAATACACCCTTGCCTTGGTTTAAGGTGTTTAACCATAACTCCTAGATCCCTCTCGCATTCCGATTTGCTAGTTTCTTTGTTATCTAAACTGTATTTAGTTCTCCAATGGTCTTGCCTATGTTAAGTACTTTACATTTTTCAACGTTAAATTCCACTTGCCAAGTTTTGGACCATTTGGACAATGTATCGAGGTCTTTTTGCAAGAACATAAGAACATAAGAAGAGAGGATATCTTCAGTAGGCCGGTTGGCCCATGCTAGGCAGGTCCTAGAAGAGTAACTGAACTACTAGAATGAGATAAGGATAGCAAAGAAGAAGGATCTCCTCCGCCCTCCAAACCTTCCAGCCGAAGCCGGCAGGAAAAAGAAAGAACACCACGCAGTATAGAAAAACTGGCGTGGACATTTTACAGGAAAGTGTGAAAGGAGAATAGAGACTATCATAGTGAACCTGAAAAGGAAAAATAATGAATTAGTGTTGGTTATAAGATTTTCTTTTTTCTATATCCACCTCTTATTTGTCACATGCTTATCTAGTCTATGCTTGAAACTCTCACTGGAAGAGGCAGCAACTACTTTACTAGGTAGCTTATTCCATTCATCTACTAATCTATTACCAAACCAATTTCTACCTATTTCCTTATTGAAGTGGAATTTTTCTAGTTTGAAACCATTACTTCTTGTTCTATCCTGTATGCTCACTTTAAATACCTTGCTAATATCTCCTTTATTTATACCCTTCATCCACTTAAACACCTCAGTTAAGTCTCCCCTTACTCCACGCCTCTCTAGCGAATGCAGACTTAGTCTTTTCAGTCTGTCTTCATATGACAGGTTCCGAACATCATGTATCATTTTTGTCATTCTTCTCTGTACATTTTCTAACGACTTAATATCCATTCTATAGTAAGGACACCAAAATTGTACTGCGTAGTCTAATTGTGGCCTTACTAATGCTAGATAAAGTTTCAGTATTACTTTTGATGATCTATTGCTCACGCTTCTCGAAATAAATCCTAGGACCCTATTTGCTTTGTTTCTCACATTAATACACTATTGCCTTGGTTTAAGGTCGTTACTAACCATAACTCCTAGACACCTCTCGCATTCCGATTTGCTAATTTCTTTGTTATCTAAGCTGTATTTAGTATCTCCAATGGTCTTGCCTACGTTAAGTACTTTACATTTTTCAACATTAAATTCCATTTGCCAAGTTTTAGACGATTTGGACAATGTATCGAGGTGTTTGTGTAAATTATGGCAATCGTCAGTCGAGTTAATGATACGCCCTATTTTTGTATCGTCGGCAAATTTGCTGATGCTGCTGGTGACTCCTAAGTCTAGATCATTTATATATATAATAAATAATAAGGGACCGAGTACTGAACCCTGTGGTACCCCACTAGTTACTAATCCCCAGTCTGACTTAGTTCCATTTATTAATACTCTCTGCTTTCGTCCTTTCAGCCAGGATTCTATCCATTTTAAGACATCGCCGTCTATACCGTGTGCTAGAATCTTTCTATCTAACCTTTCTTGTGGGACCCTATCAAAAGCTTTACTAAAGTCCAGATAAATAACATCTTAAGCTTTATCGCTTAGACCTCCGAGTAGAATGACAAATTTGTGAGGCAGGATCGTCCTTGCCTGAATCCGTGCTAACTTTCGTTTATAAGATTAAATCTTTCTAAGTGTTCTCTAATCTTATTTGCCAAAACTGACTCCAACATTTTTCCTACTATTGACGTTAGACTTATCGGACGATAATTCGACGCAGCTGATTTATCACCCTTTTTAAAGATGGGCACTACGTTTGCGGTCTTCCACGCCTCGGGAACTTCTCCTGAACTTAAAGAGTCATTAAATAATGTTAAAAGTGGTTGACATAATTCTTCTTTGGTTTCTTTTATAATTTTTGCATATATATCGTCCGGACCTGGCGATTTTTGAGGTTTTAACTTATTAATTTCTTTCAATACTTCCTCCTTACTAATGGTTATTTTACTAAGAATATTTTCGGTATTCTCATCGTAAATATTTGCTGCCTGAGGGACCAGGTCTAGATTTTCCTTGGTGAATACTGATATGAAATAATTATTTAGGATGGAGCACATTTTTTTATCTTCACAGGTAATGTCACCTGATTTTGTTCTGAGTGGTCCTATCCTATCTTTATTTTTCGTACGGTACATTTGATAAAAACCCTTGGGGTTTTATTTTGATTCACTAGCAACCTTACTTTCATAACTTTCTCTTAGCTTTTCTTATCTCCCTCTTTACTTCTCCATTTAAAATCTTGTACCGGTAACATATGTGTTCCTCTCCACATTTTATTTTTCTATATATTCCTTTCCTTTGGCCTATGAGAGATTTTAATCTGTTGTTTAATCATCTTGGTTTTGAATTATTCGTTCTAAACGGTTTTGAAGGGATATCTCTATCTTGGCCTCCGTGTATTACATTTATTAATTCGTTATATTTCTCACTGGCCGAACGTCTGCTTGGTACTGGAGCTGAGTCAATTCCCGTCACGTGGACTACATTCCCATCTACCACCTCCCCCTCACAGACACCTGACGGATATTCCCACGTGTTTCCTGCCCTTCACCTATGACCTGGGGTTCCCCACTGACATGGCATTCCCTCAAATAGCTAATCTCCCTGTGGAATTCCGTTCGAAAATAAGCACTTAAGCCATCGAAATCTCCTATACGAAAATTAGGAACAGTGGAGGTATTTTCAGTGGAACAGACATCCAAATAAATTTGAACTTAATTTCTTCGTGATCGCTATTACGAAGTCGTCCACCAACCTCTATATCACTAATGATATTTTCTTTATTAACTAAAACCAAATGTAGTATATTATTACCTCTGGTGGGCTCCCTGATATACTGATAAAGGAAATTATCCAGTACTACCTCCAGAAATTTGTCTGACTCTGCATCTCCTGTCTGATTTCTCCAATCTATCCTTGGCAGATTAACCCGCCCCGTCCCGGAGACGTGAATTCACGTCCTCACATGATGTGCACTCATATCCCGGAGACGTAAATTAACGCGGCAACATTGCAAAGTCCCTAATTTGCACAATTTTCAATTTTCATGTGTGATTTCATTAGTGATTTTTGGCACGTATACACGGGACACCTTCCTCTATTCCTCTACAAGATGCCAAGCAGGGACAATGCCTTACACCACATAACCTCTCCCCCCCCCTGCATGCCATTGTCTCGGCAATTCACCTGTTACCAGTGACCTGGCCAATAAAGACATTCAGGGCCAGAGTGATTCCCCAATCGATGACAATGTTGAGGACAAAGTTGACATAGCATTAGAGGAAGAAACAGTCAGAAATGATGATCAGGTAATGTGGGAAAAAAAGGTCATGAATGGTGATGAGTTAGTGAGTGAAACAATGCTTATAATGCCTATATTACTGTTTGAAAACGAATATACTCTTGTACTACACATAAATTCGTACCAGGTAAATAAATAGATACTGTTTATGAGTGGATAAAATAGTTACCCTCCTATAGAACTCGTTTTCTTTGGTGCCAGCCTGTTAGAAAACCCAGTCAGGTAAGGAGGTACTCGTACCTGGATTGAGTATTTTAAACCTCAGGTGAGTGATTTCTCTATGAATTTTCGATGTTTCTCACCAAAAGCGAATGTTTGAGCCTAAAAAAAAAAGTCCAAAAATGTCGGGACTGGGGCGTACCACTGCCAAGAAAACGTCGGGATGGGGCGGGTTAAGGTCCCCTACAACTATTACTAAGCTGGACTGTGATGCTTTCCTAATTTCCTCCCAAAGGTATTTACTATCAGCTCTACTTAATTTAGGAGATCTGTAAATTTCTCCTAAGACTAATTTCCCCCTATTGTTACTAATTTCGACCCAGACACTTTCTGTGTCCCTATTTACTTTAATGTCTACTTTATTGTAACAGTTTAATGAATCCTTTCCATAAATAGCTACCCCTCCCCCCTTTCTTCCCTGGCGGTTTGACACAAAAATATTATAGCCTTTTATCTGATATTCTACTAAAAATTCTCGAGTGTCTGTATTCATCCAAGTTTTACTAATAACGGCAATGTCTATTTTTTCTGTATAAGTTAAAGCCCTTAGTTCATCCATTTTATTACGTAAACTCTGGCAGTTTGTGTAGTATACTTTCAGATTATTAGTAGTAGTTATGCCTCTAACTAGGCATTTACTGTTACTTATTTTATTACTAACTGGGAAACTCTTTACTAATATAACAATTTTTTGTACTATCGCTTATCGCCCTTCTATCATCGCTTGTTCTATCATCTATCATCGCTTGCTCAATTTGAGGTGCCTGAGTGGATGGATCTACACTAATGGTTGAACTTTTGTTCTTAATTTTGCAAGTCTTGATGCATCTATCCAAACATGATAATAATGATTTCTGAGTGTAGTAGCTGCAACTTCCTGTACACCTACTTCTCAACCTCAAAAAAAATCCCTCCAACTCCCTATCTATCATTACAGCTAAAACAGTAACTCCCTGCCTGCTAAGATGAGTCCCATCCCAACTATACAAGGCCCTCCGTCCATAAAACTGGTCCCAGCTGTCTATGAAAGGTATTGCATTATCTTTGCAATACCTTTCAAGGCGGCAATTAAAACCTATTGCCCTGCTCAACCACTCCCTTCCAACCTGCCACTTGGGTAAAACACCAAGTACTACAGGGGTTCCTCCTCTCTCCCTAACCTTTTCTAACATCAACTTGTACCTTTGCCACAGTACCTCACTCTTACAGTTACTAATATCATTGCCTCGTACACTGAGGTACACAGTTGGTTTGTCACCACTATCCTTCACGATATTTGAAATTTTTTCTATCACATTAGCCACTCTAGCCCCTGGAAGACACACATGTTTAGCGAGTGGAGTATACATGGCTCTGTTAAGATATCTCACCTGGGAGTCTCCAACAACAGCAACATTTTTCTTACCCTTCTTGTTCTGATTATACTTACCTGTACTGGAAGTTCTCTCACTGTCCTTCTCCTCTACTTCCCTCTTTGCCTTCCCTTCACATTCGTCCCGTAGTGCGTCGAAGGCATTAAAGTGGTACCATTCTTAACGGGCGGTTTAGGTGGGGCACGAACCTCTTTACAGTGTTGCCACATTTTCCATACCCTCGATGCCTCTCTCTCTCTCTCTCTCCTGGGGGGAGATGTGCGTCACCCTAGGGAATTTTGTTTTTTTTATGTCTTATAAGCTTGTGCTTTCATTTCTTTATTTTGTTTTTTATTATATTATTGTTTTACATATGGCACCAGATGACCTCGGTGTTGTGGCGCCTTGATTTGTTTTCATTGAATCATTCTCGCCCTCCTTCCTTCCCTCCCTTCATCTTTCCCTCAGCTTGACAATGCACTCACACTGCCCCTGGCCTGCCTTCTCTCTCTCTCTCTCTCTCTCTCTCTCTCTCCTGGGGGGAGATGTGCATCACTCTTGGGAATTTTGTTTCTTTTATGAGTGACAAAGTTGTGCTTTCATTTCTTTATGTTGTTTTTATTATATCTAAATAAATTTAAAAATATTGCTTTACATATGGCGCCAGATGACCTCACTATTGTGGCGCAATGATTTGTTTTCATTCAATCACTCTCTCCCTCCTTCGTTCACTCCCTTCCTCCGTCTCTCACTCAGCTGCACTCTCTCATCTGTGGTATTTTAGGATATATTTTGGTTATTTTCTTTTACGTTATGATGTACATATTGTAAATTTAACTTTATTTCCACACCACCCAGGAGGTAAAAGTCTTGGCGTGTCTCTTTTTAAGAGGTGTCCCTCCCCAGACAGGCCTAGGATAGAGGAAGCTCTGGCCAGGTGGGACTGGGTGTGTGTGAGTGTTGCCGCTCAGGAGGGTTTAATGTATTATTTATTTTTTTTACTAATAAATTGACGTATTTTTACTTATATTCCTGCACATTATCTTATAATCATAATTGTGACATTATTACCAACCCCAGAAATACGGTAACAGCCAATAAAAGTGACTTCTTTTTTTTAAGCACCACTGTAAAATATTTATGCCACGTTTCTGTATTGCTGTATAAATATTTTACGCATAATAAGTTTACTGTTCTTTCATATATTATAATACACACGTTCCCATTATATTCTTAAGTGTTTATCTTATTGTGATGCCTATTACATATATCAGAGCCGTTCACATAGTGGGTATGGAACACGTGGCAACACTGTACAGAGGTTCGTGACCCACCCAAACCACCACTTAAGAATGGTACCACCATGGTGGTCTTAACTTCCATTTGCTTCTTAAGAGTGAACTTCGTTGCACCCTTGTTAACTAGTGTCCAACCTTCAGCCTTTTTCTCTCTCTCCTTCAACATCTTCTCCAACAATTCCCTCATTTGTGCCTTCTCCTGCCTGAGAATTTGTACCTCCCGCTTCAGTTCGAGAAGTTCCTCCTTTAATTCAAGGTAGTCCTTTTCAATACCTGCAGTGGGGACACAGCTCTCTGCCGAGGAAGCCATTACACACAAATTCACACAAGGTAGCACAGCACTATCACGGTTCACTACGGGTCACCACAACACACTAGCACAGCACTTTCACGGATCACTAGCACAGCACTATCGCTGATCACTACAACACACTAACACAGCCACTAACACAGATCACTAAAACACACTAGCCCAACACTACCTCAGGTCTCTAGAACGTCTGATCAGACTGACCTCACGAGAGGATAATTGTAGTATGCCGGTTGGCCCATGCTAGGTAGCTCCTAGAAGAGTAACTGAACTACTAGAGTGGGATAAGGATAGCAAAGAAAA
>NC_136968.1:29633854-29718854 GCF_032717465.1 Coenobita brevimanus | reverse complement strand
TTGCCGACGATACAAAAATAGGGCGTATCATTAACTCGACTGACGATTGCCATTACTTACAAAAAGACCTCGATACATTGCCCAAATGGTCTAAAACTTGGCAAATGGAATTTAACGTTGAAAAATGTAAAGTACTTAACGTAGGCAAGACCATTGGAGATACTAAATACAGCTTAGATAACAAAGAAATTAGCAAATCGGAATGCGAGAGAGATCTAGGAGTTATGATTAGTAACGACCTTAAACCTAGGCAACAGTGCATTAATGCGAGAAATAAAGCAAATAGGGTCCTAGGATTTATTTCGAGAAGCGTGAGCAATAGATCATCTAAAGTAATACTGAAACTTTATCTAGCATTAGTAAGGCCACATTTAGACTACGCAGTACAATTTTGGTGTCCTTACTATAGAATGGATATTAATTCGTTAGAAAATGTACAGAGAAGAATGACTAAAATGATACATGACGTCCGGAACCTGTCATATGAAGACAGACTGAAAAGACTAAGATATATTCCTTCAAAACCGTTTAGAACTAATAATTCGGAACCTAGATGGTTAAACAACAGATTAAAATCTCTCATAGGCCAAAGGAAAGGAATATATAGAAAAATAAAACGTGGAGAGGAACACTTACGTAACCGGTACACAATTTTAAATAGAGAAGTAAAGAGGGAGATAAGAAAAGCAAAGAGAAGTTATGAAATTAAGGTTGCCAGTGAATCAAAAGAAAACCCCAAGGGTTTTTATCAAATGTACCGAACGAAAAAATAAAGATAGGATAGGACCACTCAGAACAGAATCAGGTGACATTACCAGTGAAGATAAAGAAATGTGCTCCATCCTAAATAATTATTTCATATCACTATTCACCAAGGAAAATCTTAGCCTGGTCCCTCAAGCAGCAAATATTTACCATGAGAATACAGAAAATATTCTTAGTAAAATAACCATTAGTAAGGAGGACGTATTGAAAGAAATTAATAAGTTAAAACCTCAAAAATCGCCAGGTCCGGATGATATATATGCAAAAATTATAAAGGAAACCAAAGAAGAATTATGTCAGCCACTTTTAACGTTATTTAATGACTCTTTAAGTTCAGGAGAAGTTCCAGAGGCGTGGAAAACCGCAAACGTAGTGCCCATCTTTAAAAAGGGTGATAAATCAGCTGCGTCGAATTATCGTCCGATAAGTCTAACGTCAATAGTAGGAAAAATGTTAGAGTCAATTTTGGCAAATAAGATTAGAGAACACTTAGAAAAATTTAATCTTATAAACGAAAGTCAGCACGGATTCAGGCAAGGACGATCCTGCCTCACAAATTTGTTGTCATTCTACTCGGAGGTCTATGAGGCAGTAGATAGCGATAAAGCTTACGATGTTTTTTATCTGGACTTTAGTAAAGCTTTTGATAGGGTCCCACACGAAAGGTTAGTTAGAAAGGTTCGAGCACACGGTATAGACGGCGATATCTTAAAATGGATAGAATCCTGGCTGAAAGGACGAAAGCAGAGAGTATTAATAAATGGAACTAAGTCGGACTGGGGATTAGTAACTAGCGGTGTACCACAGGGTTCAGTACTCGGTCCCTTATTATTTATCATATATATAAATGATCTAGACTTAGGAGTCAATAGCAGCATCAGCAAATTTTGCCGACGATACAAAAATAGGGCGTATCATTAACTCGACTGACGATTGCCATAACTTACAAAAAGACCTCGATACATTGTCCAAATGGTCTAAAACTTGGCAAATGGAATTTAACGTTGAAAAATGTAAAGTACTTAACGTAGGCAAGACCATTGGAGATACTAAATACAGCTTAGATAACAAAGAAATTAGCAAATCGGAATGCGAGAGAGATCTAGGAGTTATGATTAGTAACGACCTTAAACCAAGGCAACAGTGCATTAATGCTAGGAATAAAGCAAATAGGGTCCTAGGATTTATTTCGAGAAGCGTGAGTAATAGATCATCTAAAGTAATACTGAAACTTTATCTAGCATTAGTAAGGCCACATTTAGACTACGCAGTACAATTTTGGTGTCCTTACTATAGAATGGATATTAATTCGTTAGAAAATGTACAGAGAAGAATGACTAAAATGATACATGACGTCCGGAACCTGTCATATGAAGACAGACTGAAAAGACTAAGTCTGCATTCGCTAGAGAGGCGTAGAGTAAGGGGAGACTTAATTGAGGTGTTTAAGTGGATGAAGGGTATAAATAAGGGAGATATTAGCAAGGTACTTAAAGTGAGCATACAGAATAGAACTAGAAATAATGGTTTCAAACTAGAAAAATTCCGTTTCAGTAAGGAAATAGGTAGAAATTGGTTTGGTAATAGAGTAGTAGACGAATGGAATAAGCTACCTAGTAAAGTAGTTGCTGCCTCTTCCATTGAGAGTTTCAAGCATAGGCTAGATAAGCATATGACAAATAAGGGGTGGATATAGGATATTGGATATAGAATAAAGAAAATCTTATAACCAATACTAATTGAAAAAATTTTCTTTTCAGGTTACACAATGATAGTCTCTATTCTCCTTTCACACTTTCCTGTAAAATGTCCACGCCAGTTTTTCTATACGGCGTGGTGTTCTTTCTGACTTTTTCCTGCCGGCTTCAGCTGGAGGGTTTGGAGGGCGGGGGAGAGCCTTCTTCTTTGCTATCCTTATCTCATTCTAGTAGTTTAGTTACTCTTCTAGGAGCTGCCTATAGTCTCACCAATCTAAAACCAAGGTTTGGGTGGAGTCCAGCCGGGGATTTCCCGGCGTTCAGCGTTGCCTTGTTTCCTATGCTCTGATTGGCTAGTGGCTGACCTGACACCGTAAGAGTTCGTCCGCTCCCATCTCGCCACCTGGCCTGACATGACTTCACCCACTTCTGTGTGTGTGTGTGTGTGTGTGTGTTTGTGTATGTGTGTGTGTGTAAAGACAAACTAGTTTAAGTTATAAATATAATCAAAATAATGAATTTAAAAGTCGCATTCTCTCTCTCTCATATAATTTATGATTTTTTACCTGGTTATAGCCTTTAAATTACACTCTACATATTAAAACTTAGACTTTCTTTCCACACCACCCAAGAGGTAAAAGTCACGGCGCGTTTTTTTTTTTTTAAGAGGTTTCCCCGATAGGCCTATTCCTCTTCTCTTACAGCATGTAAGAAATTATCATGAATCCTCCTCATCAGAAGAGGTGAGAGTGATAGTGAAAGAATCAATGAAATTATCAATTGCCACATCTCTTTTTGCATCATCTGTTTGAATTTGTTCTGCGTGTATAACGGCATTTCTCCAGTTTTCTGATGTAATTTTCTCAATTGCCTCATGAATAAGTGGCTTCATATCGGCATTCCGGAATGTATTCCTTTTTGAGACATAGCCTTTAAGCTGAGCCCATATGAGTTCTATTGGGTTATACTGGCAGTGATAAGGAGGCAGGCGTACAACTCGATGGCCGTGCTCTAAGGCAGTATTGTCGATGACGTAATTTGTATCGGCAGCAGTGATGTGGCGAGTCACAAGTTCCATAAGTTCCACTTTCAGGAGACCCTCTGGTACTGTTATCCCCTTCTTCTCCAGCCATTCTATTATCGTTGCTTTATTGTTGGAACCTGTTGGTGGTTTATGCTTTTTCCTTGAGTGATAGGATGCATTATCCATCACAATAACTGAAGAGGGAGGAATGTTAGGTAACAGTTGTACCTGAAACCACTTCTCGAATGTCTCGGCATTCATCTGATCGTGGTAATCCCCGACATTTTTTGCTTGGAATATCAGGGCAGCTTTGGGAACAAATCCATTTTTGGTTCCGGCGTGCAGAATAATCCAGCGACCACCTTTCCCTGTCGGTACCCGCACTCCCTCAGCTTTTCCTGAGGTGCTGTCTACCCAGCACTTAGAAACCGTGTGGTTCTGATTTATCCAAGTTTCATCTAAGTAGACGATAGTCTTGTCAGAGCTTGTAAGTGCCTTCATTTCTTTCAAAAACTTGCACCTGGCAGAGGTTACGTCGCTGCGTTCCATTAGAAATTTCCGTCCATCAACGCTTGCGTACCGAAATCCTATTTTCTTCATAACTTTTCTTAAAGTTTCACGGCCGCCGGGGTAAGAAAGGTTACTCTTCATTTCTGCGTGGATTTTTTCAAGGGTAGGGATTTCTTTTCTGTCATAGAAATTTAAAACAGTTCTGCGTAACACATCTTCATTGAAGTTATCAAAAAAGTCTGCAATTGGTTTTACATGTTGCCTTTTCTTGGGAGACGTAAACTCTGGAGAGTTGTTTTCTTCATTATCTCTTGCTTCTCTGCGTATTGCTTCAATCCTGCTCTTGCTAAGTCCTGTTGCTGCAGCTGTTCGATGAATTGCCCTTGAAACATCATCGAAAATTCCTCCGTACTGCTGCTCCTGCAGAAAATACTGGCTTACGTTGAAGGCCATTTCTTTGGCTTGACTATGTAGATGCGAGCGAGTTGGCGTAGCTGCCATTGTGTCTGCATCAACATAGAAAGTGAATAGTGGAAGCACCTGACAGAAGCTTAAATCTCCCTCCAATGGATTAACTCCCAGTATGGGCCTGGTGTTGCCACTCGTGAGTGTTTTAACTTATTTATTTCTATTAAGAAAATAGCGAATGTTCTACTGATTCCTTCAAATTATATTATAAACGTAATTGTTACATTACTTACCCAACTTAGAACTACCGTGAAAGTCGGTAAAAGTAACTACATATTTTTCAGCACCACTGTAAAATATGTATGCCACGTTTCTTTATTGATGTACAAGAGCCATATGCATTACACGTTTACCTTCCTTTTATATGCTAGAATACTTACGTTTATATTGTATTAGTATGTGTGTACCTATCTGTGATGCCTATTACATATATAACAGAATCTACTCATCGCTCGTTTAGGAAGTATGGCATGGCTGCACCCAGAGCCAGACCCCACCCAAACCTGGGTTTAAGATTGGTGAGACTATAGTAGCAGGGGTAGGAGCTTCCATCTATGGTGGCGGTCAAAGAGGAAATGACCTGCGGATTAACACCTGACCCATCCTCACTGACTCACCTACAAACGTGACAGAGTTGGAAAGCAATGTTGCCAAGTGTTGAGGTATTTATAAAAAGTCATTGTTATTATTAAAAACAATAGGCATTTCTTACACTATATAGCCTTACTAGAGAATTATATACATTGGCCTATATACTGTAATTAAATTTCATTTAGAAGTGGTAAATAGCTGACATGAGACAGAGGTGTGAGTTGGTATAGATGCGGCAGCTTTGCGCGAAGAGGAACTCCCGTGAGGGACAACGCCCAAACGATCTTGATATTTCGGAATGACTATAGAGAGGTGTAGAGTAAGGGAAGACTTAACTGAGGTGTCTAAGTGGATGAAGGGTATAAACAAGGGAGATATTACCAAGATACTTAAAGTGAGCATGCACAGTAGAACAAGAAGAAATGGTTTCACACTAGAAAAATTCTGTTACGGTAAGGAAATAGACAGAAATCTGTTTGGCAATAGAATAGTGGATGAATGGAATAAGCTACCCATGGTCTGTCTATTTTATGAAGCGTGTTTAGGCGTTGTCCCTCTTGGGATTTTCCTCGGCCGCCTCTCTGCTAAACGTGTACACCTCGCTGTCTCATGTCAGCTATTTACTACTTCTAAATGAAGTTTATTAACAGTATATATATATATATATATATATATATATATATATACAATATATTTAATTCTCTAATAAGGGTATATAATGTTATAAATGTCTCTTTTTATCTAATAATAACAATGACTTTTAATAAATACCACAACACTTGGCAACCCTGCTTTCCAACATTGCCACGCTTGTAAGGGTAGAGTGACCGTGTTAATCCAGGTCATTTCCACTCTGGCCATCGCCTGAGATGGATGCTCTTACTCTTGCTACTCGCTCTCCTGTGCTCCACAGTAGAGAAAAAGAACTTATTTACAACGTAAATAAGTATTTTTTAGAAGAGAAGGCAAACAGAGGACCTATATTTGTTCCCTCAAAAGCTGTTGATTAGGCCTCCTTGAGAAAACCTTTATAAAACAAAATGCGCCTTGACTTTTACCTCAAAGGTGATGTGGAAAAAAAGTCGAAATTATAAAGAACAAATAAAACATCATACTTTAAGGAAAGATTCACATTCATAAGAAAAACATAATGTTGACAGACAGACAGTAACAGAGAGAGTGAGAGAGGAGGGAAAGGGAATGAAGTTAAGGGGGATAGGCAGACAGCGAGGAAGGGAGGTTGGAGGCCGAAGATAAGGGAGAAAAGGCAAGACAGAGGGAAGGAGGGAGGGAATGTGGTGGAAATTGAATAGGAGCGCAACAAGACAGTCAGAAGGCTTTTCCTCAACCTCAAAGGTGGTGTGGAAAATAAATCGAAATTATAAACCACAAATAAAACATCATACTTTAAGGAGAAAATCACAGTCATAATAAAAAATAATGTTAGAGAGAGAGAGAGAGAGAGTCAGTCAGGAGGCTTTTCCTCAAATTTTAATAATTCATAAAACTGTATAGACTTTTTATAGAAAGAAATTACAAAAAATGCAATTTCTATATGCAGAGAGAGAGAGAAGAGAGAGTGGTGTGCTGGGAGGGAGAGTTGTCATTTGCGCCTTTTCTCTAATCCGATTAAGTTGCCCAGTGCAAAGTATGGCAACATTGTGGGACGGGGACTCCCCAAGAGGGACAACGCCCAAACGCTGTTCATGAAATAGACGGACCATAATGATGTAGTTGCTGCCTCTTCCATTGAGAGTTTCAAGCATAGCCTAGATTAGCATATTACATATAAGGGGTGGGTATAGGAAAAAAAAAAAATCTTATAACCAGTACTGATTCATTCTTTTTCCATTTCAGGTTACACTGTGATAGTCACTTTTTCTCCTTTCACACTTTCCCATAAAATGTTCACGCCAGTTTTTCTATGCTCCATGGTGTTCTGTCTGACTTTTTCGTGCCGGCTTTGGCTGGAGGGTTTGGAGGGCGGGGGAGAGCCGTCTTCTTTGCTATCCTTATCTCATTCTAATAGTTCAGAACTCTTCTAGGATCTGCCTAGCATGGGACAACCAGTCTACTGCAATTACCCTCTTTTCTTACGTTCTTCTTACGATCGTATGTTTGATATCCTGCAGGTGAAGTGAAGGGGAGAGCAGCCAGGACTGAGGCAGACTGGAATCGGCAAGGAAGTTTGTGTCGGACTGCTGCTGAGGCACAACTACTGTAAAAAGCAAGGCCTGTAACAGCAAAATTGGAAGCATGGACTCACACCAGTCTGATGTCATGACCTGAAAATATTTCTATAGACTGGCCTTTGATTTGACACGGACAAAATGTCAGTTTTGTGTCTTTCGTTTAAATAGTTTGAAATGTGCTCAGTCCCCAGCAAGTGAAAGCATTTATTGACAGTCAAGATACTCGACTCATTTATTAGAGAGAGAGAGAGAGAGAGAGAGAGAGAGAGAGAGAGAACAAAACGAACCAGCAGTGTAATAAGTGGGGCAAAGAAACAATTAATATGGCTAAACGTCAGCTTGTACATAGTGGCCTGAAAGACCATAAGTGTGTGGAGTGTGGCAAAAAGTTCACATGCAAGAGCAACCTTTATAGTCATAGTCTTACCCACACTGGCGAGAAAAACTACAAATGTGATGTGTGTGATAAGACCTTTGCTTCTAAGAGCAATCTGTCTGAACACATCAAGATCCACACTGGAGACAAGAGGTACAAGTGCAGTGAGTGTGGCAAGGCCTTCTTACAAAAGTACGGTCTTATCAGTCATGAGGCCGTTCATACAGGAGCCAGGGATCACAAATGTGACATATGTGGCAAGGCATTCAAGTGTAAAGGAAACTTGTACAACCACAGGAAAATCCACACATGTGACAAGAAATTCAAGTGTGATGATTGTGGCAAAGCATTCCTTCATAAATACGATCTAAGACTTCACATATCTGCTCACAATGGCATTGAGAGTTACGTGTGTAGTTTTTGTGGTAAGGGTTTTACTCGTCCTGGGAACCTCAGTCGACACATGGATATTCACACAGGAGAGAAGAAATTCACCTGTTCTGATTGTGGAATGGCATTTGTCCAGAAGTGTAACCTCCAGAGGCACTTTCGTGTTCACACTGGAGAGAAAGTGTGCACATGTAGTGTGTGTGACAAGGATTTCTGCAGCAGATCCTCCCTGGAGAGGCACATGATGACACACACTGGAGAGAAAGTGTGCACATGTAGTGTGTGTGACAAGAAATTTCTGCAGCAGAGCCTCCCTGAAGAGGCACCTGATGAGATACAGTGGAGAAAAGAACTGTAAGCGTTAACCAGTACAAAAGCATTGGGTACCATGTTTCTAATCCTCAGGCATATCTAACATGCTCACACTGAGGATAAGAAGTACATGTTTGAAGACTGTTGTGAGGAGTATAATTATAAGGATGATGTGGAAAGACACCTGAAAAAACTCACCACGTGCGAGGGAAGGCAGAGCAGGAGAAGCGACCAATGTGGCAAGAGATACAAGTCACCAGACGGTACAAAATATTTTAATCTGAAGCACAGAGGTGTGAGTTTTCACTGTTAATATTGTGGCAAATTATTTACACTGAAAGTTACACTAAAAACGCTCACGATTTCCTGGAGCACGAGAGGAGATTCAGTATCTATATGGAGTGGATATAATATTTTTAAGAAGGTCTTTGTCTTGGTGTAAGGGTCACTACAGGTGGAAATCAACAACTGGACTGAATCATCACACTTATCTAGAGGGAATGGAATTAATGTGAGAGTTTTAGTAATTCAGTAACTTCTCGACAACTCTTGATCTTGATAATATGTTAATTTATAATGGGAAGAGTAAAATACTGACCAAGATGATTATTCTTTTTTTTAAATTACTGTTTACTTAGATGTAATTTTATGTATTTCATTATATGTACCTGTATAGTGCTTACATTGCCATGTATTTTTAATGTGGTAGTGTAGTATGCGTACAGGCGTTGAGCAAGCTTACCTCACTCTTATTAATTTATAATTTTGAAAGTTATTGTGATTTACAGGGCCTAAAATGGTAGCTGGTGGCAACCATTGTCCACTCACGACGTAATGCAACCTTCTTCTTTCTAAGGTGACTCTGCACTAAGTGACAAGCATAGTGGTTTCCTGTAATTCAGGAATCCGTTTGCAATACTGGTCGGTATCCATTTAGCCAAAAAACAGGGTGATGTGGAGCTTATTGCTGTATGGTGCTTCCACTAACTGGGCAGAGCAATACAAATGCAACATCCATCCAGGAACCAAAACTCTACATTTTTTCCACAAGTCTTTGCATCCCTGGAAAGCTTCAGGCATAATGGTCTTGAGCACCACCTGTGATTCTGTCTGGATCTCCTCAGTCAAGTCAAATCGACGCCCTTTCAGTCGTAACTTCAGCTTGGGAAACAGGAAAAAGTCGCAGGTGGCAAGGTCAGGTGAATTGGGTGGGTAGGAAATGATGACCGTGTTAATGGAAACCAGGAAATGCCGGACAACAATTGATGTGTGGGTGGGGGCTTTGTCATGATGCAGGACCCAGTCCTTGTTCTTGCACTGTTCTGGACGTTTATGGTGGATGTTCTCCACAGACGCTGCAAAACTTCACAGTAAAACTTTCTGCTGACAGACTGACCGGGTGGGACGAATTCCTTGTGAACAATCCCTTGGATATGGAAGAAAACGGTCAACATCGACTTGACACTGCTGTTCCATTGGTCCGCCATTGCAAAACCACCAAACCACTTACACATCACGTTACAATAGTAAGCGTTGCTCAACAACACGTCCACTCACAAACATGGCCGGGGCCACATTGACGCACAAGGGGTGCTGCTGACTTCTCATAGTGGAAAAAGGCAAAACTGCAAACGGTTGGCTTCCTCTGTTCAAATTACTGAAACTTTTGGGTAGCACCTCCTATGTTTATTTTGATATGCCTATCACGTTGTTTTCAAACAGTTTAATGCTTCATTTTGCAGTGCTGAAGAGAATGTACCGAATGTTACTTTCGTTTTAAAACTAGAAACGTGGCAAGATGAAATCTCCGGCCAAAATTGCAGGTACCAAATCAGGTCACCAGCTTACATGCCATGATAGCTAATTAGAGTAATTAATGTTTAAAGTCTTGCAATAACTACCGACACAGTTTTGACTGAAATGGTTAATTATGATACACCAAATTATTGCTCTGGGCGAATTCTGTTTAGTCATACTCTAAAAAATATATAAAAAGCGAAATTCTTATTATATCAGAAATTAAATAGTTATATCTATTTTCTCGACTCATAGAAAACATTTGCATAAGCTCAACATTATGTTACCAAATAAACCTCTTAGGTGAAAGCAATAAACCATATAAGTTTATTTTATCTTAATCCTATTAGTTGATTTTTAGCGAATTTTTATAAATCAAAATTAAGGAATGGTGGGGGACAGGGCGACGTGTTGGGGATTTGTTTGTGGCCACCCCGTACAGGATTGAGGCGTATGCCAATAGATAGATAGATAGATAGAAAATTAAGAAATACCGTACCGGTACTTTTTGACGAGCCTTTCAGTTTCATAAAGGCATAATGTAATAAAGACATAAACATAAAATTTTTAGCATAGCATTTATTCTAGGCACACTCACCAATCCAACAAGGAAATTATGCTTATGAGGGTTGAGTGATGGAGAGAGCTAGTAGTCCAAGAGGTCGTCATCTGGGTCAGACTCCATGTCCCCAGCGACGTCCCCACCTTGCAGTTGCTGCTGCGTTGCGAATATTTCCTCAAAGAAGGGCTGATGAGCTTGTGGTACATACTGTGTGAGGTCCTTAATGTCTTTCAGTTTCTCTGGAGTTATCAGAACTCGATTTGGATATTTAAAAGGGAGCACTATGTTTGCAAGATTGAACTTTGCAGCATCGTACTTTTGAGTACGACCTTTCTGGAGCTTCATCTTCACAGGTTCTTCTAAGTCCCCTTACAAATACTTGACTTCCATTCCAGTGGGTTTGGGAGGGAGAAAGCAAGTCACTCTCGACCTTATGTACAGCTGAAGAATGGACCCTTTATTATGACTTGTTTCACCACGTTGAGAGAGGAGGACTTGCGCAGAAACTTACCATGCACAATTCAAAATTGGCAACTCAGGCATGTAAGCTCCTACTCCGCTGGGAACCTCAAATAAGCCTAACATGTAGCGCATGAGGTTGGTGCAGGTGATCTTAAATTGATCTGTACTAATATTTAGTGTTCAGATGACTTTATATTACTTTTGTATATACTAATACAAAACATTTTCACATATTGAAATAGTATGGAAAGAGTATGAGTCAGAGTGATTACTTGGTGTTTGAGCTATGAAAAATTTTTGCCCCGAAAATGAGATGGTATGCTGTTTCCAAACCAACTACTACATTCTAAATATACACGGTTGTCCCACTCTCGGTTCAAATTTTGATGCAGCCCGAGCATAACATCATTGGGTTCCGTCGCTGCACTGTTAGTACTCAGTTGACTCGGAACAGTCAGAGCATGGATGTGTCTGCCTTCAGTCTCTCCTCCTGTGCAAAGCTGACATGTGGCATTTGAAAACATGACAGTTTGAACATGCAATAATTTCCGAAGCTAAAGAGGTCAAAATTAGCATTAAATGTTTACCGTTATCACAGAATATAAAAGTCGATTATAAAGTTTTATAAAACAGTGAATGATCTATATCTGTCTATTGCCAGACGCCTCATTCCTGTAAAGGGTGACCACAAACAAATCGCCTCCATGTTGCCCTGTTCAACACCAGTTCACTGCCTTACTCCCAGCTCACACATCTCACTCTCATATATTTATCCACTCCATCCCTCCATCTCATCCTCAGCCTCCCCCTACCTCTCCCCTCCTCCACCTCACTCGCATACACTCCTCGTTAGTCTCTCGCTCTCTATCCTCTCCACATGGCCAAACCACCTCAATGTATTTCTCCTAATGTTTTCTATCGCATCCACATCCACACCACGATGCTCCTTCATTTCCTCATTTGTTAGTCTGTATCTTACACCTAAATCCACATGCTCCTCTCAAATAACTAATTTCCGCTGCTCTCACTCCTGATCTGTGTCCTTCTAACAAGGTCCAAGCTTCACATTCATACGTTAGAGTTGGTACAGTCATGGACAGGGAAACCTGGACAGATGAGGCGAGGCAAATGTCAAATTTTCTCATTTCCCCCAGCCTGTCCTTCAGTCTTCGTTCACGACTCCTTTCCCCCACCCTCCCACCTCCCATCAAGTTAATCCCATCCCTCCCTCATCCCTGAGTCACTCAGTACTCTCTCTCTCTCTCTCTCTCTCTCTCTCTCTCAAAGGTTCTGTAAGGTGAATAATAACGTCAATGCAAAGTATACGTTTACTGATATAATTATTATAATATAAATAAAGTGTGTTAGTATAAAATAAATAAAGCATTTTAACACATTTAAAGATAACTGCAATTCGCGGGTAGACAAATGTAGCCAGCTTTTAAGCGGCGTCAGCATACACTCTGCCTCTCAAGATTTGCTTTTCTCCTTTCTTCTCTCCCTTCCTCATCTACTCGGTCTGTCTGTCTATCTGTCTCAGTATCTGATTTCCTCCTTTCTTCTGTCCCTGTTACTTTCTCTTAACACCTTCCCTCATGTCTATATGCCTCTCTCTCTCTCTCTCTCTCTCTCTCTCTCTCTCTCTCTCTCTCTCTCTCTCTCTCTCTCTGAGGTTCTGTAGGGTGAATGATAATGTCAGTGCAAAGTATGATTTTATTGATATAATTATTATAAAATAAATAAAACGTTATTATAAAATAAACAAAGCATTTTAACACATTTAAACATAACTACAGTTCGCGGTTAGACAAATGTAGCCAGCTTTTAAGCTCGCGTCTGCATACACTCTGCCTCTCAACATTTGCCTTCCTCTCTCTCTCTTTCTCTCTCTCTCTCTCTCTCTCTCTTTCTCTCTCTCTCTCTCTCTCTCTCTCTCTCTCTCGATCAGTATCGTGTCCAACCTCCATTATTTCTAATCACTTCTTGCAAGCGGTTTGGCATAGAGCTGACATGATTATAGATTATGTGCTGTTTCCTGTGCATGACTTCCCATTCCCGTTGAGTATGCTGGAACAGATTTGCTGGCGTTCTCTCCATTTCCTGTTCCCAGGAATTGACAATGTTTCCCCACACATTTTCGATGGGATTTAAGTCACATGACTTACTGGGCCAGGGCAAGAGGTCCACATCATTTCGTTCATCGAACCACCTCCTCACTATTCTTGCCGTGTGAACACTACAATTGTCCTGCATGAAGAGGATCTTCTCTGGGTAAGGGAGAGCATAGGCTCGTACTGAAGGAAGCATCACCTCTTCTAAAATTTCAAGGTAAGTATCAGCGGTGCATCTTCCCTCAGTCCGAGCCAACTCCCCGGCACCATATAGATGGATCCACCCCCACACATTGTAAGTGACGTGGCCGCTCCTTCCCTATCTATCTATCTATATCTATCTATCTATCTATCTATCTATATATATACATATAAACTGTATATGAGAGAGGCAAATAGACATAGAGAGAGAGAGAGAGAGAGAGAGAGAGAGAGAAGGGAAGGGGTGGATGTAGGGAGTGAGGACAGGTGAGGTGAGGAATGGCTCCTAATCCCCAAGGAATAACCTACTCAGGTCATTTTGACTAGGGCACACACACACACACACACACACACACACACACACACATATATATATATATATATATATATATATATATATATATATATATATATATATATATATATATATATATATATATATATATATATATACCCAGGCTGCTTCCCCCAAGGAAAGTGGGGTAGCCGAGGCAGGTCGACACTTACTCATCCACTCCTAACACGGTCATTCGCATCTTTGCCCCAAGGGGTAGAAGGGACAATTCCTCACCGCACCACACCGCACGAGGGACAATTGCACCGTGCAATCAGTGACATCCACAGCAAGGCCCTACAGCAGAGCTGGTTTACACCTGCCACATCATAACAGACCCATCCCTTTACCCGCATCTGCCTGATCAGCTGATCAGACAAATGTAGGAGAATATCCCCCCAAGGCTGCGTCATCATTTATTCATTCACAATTTCTCTCCATTCATTTCTATCACGCACAGCCACTCTTCCTTGCTCTACAAACATCCCAAACATCCCTCTCACATCCAATGCTCTCTTCATATATATATACAGTATATATATATATATATATATATATATATATATATATATATATATATATATATATATATATATATACGTAAATCGATCGACAGAAAAACACAGGCAGACAGATAGGTAGGAATAGATAAGCAGACGGATAAATAATAATCATGTCAGCTCTGTGCCAAACCGCCTGCAAGAAGTGATTGGAAAATGGAAATAAAGGAGGTTGGATTCGATACTGACTGAGAGAGAGAGAGAGAGAGAGAGAGAGGCATGTAGACATGAGGGAAGGTGTTAAGAGAAAGTAACAGGGACAGAAGAAAGGAGGAAATCAGATACTGAGACAGACAGACAGACAGACCGAGTAGATGAGGAAGGGAGAGAAGAAAGGAGAAAAGCAAATCTTGAGAGGCAGAGTGTATGCTGACGCCGCTTAAAAGCTGGCTACATTTGTCTACCCGCGAATTGCAGTTATCTTTAAATGTGTTAAAATGCTTTATTTATTTTATACTAACATGCTTTATTTATTTTATAATAATTATATCAGTAAACGTATACTTTGCATTGACGTTATTATTCACCTTACAGAACCTTTGAGAGAGAGAGAGAGAGAGAGAGAGAGAGAGAGAGAGAGACGGGGGGGGGGGATGACGGGATGTATGGAGGGAGGGAGAGAGGGCGGGTGAGGTGAGGAGTGGTCACTTGTCCCCTGAGGCAAGGAAGGGGATGGGGGGTACGGTTCATATGGACGAAGATTTAATGGAAAAATCGAATAGGAAAGAGAATTTCTCAGCCCAGCCCTTGAGTGTCCAGGTTTCCCTGTCCATGACTGTACCACAATACTGTCATGCAGCAACTTTTTTACTTCCATGCTCATTTCCCTGTGTTCCTTATCTCCGCTTTCAAAGAAGCAGCAACCTCTCTTCCTTGTTGTATCCTTTCAAGCACTTCACCCTCTAAACTTCCATCCGTACTCATCACACTCCCCAGGTACTTAAACGTACTCAAATTTTCCATTTTTTCCTCATCCATCCTCACTGTACAGTCAGTGGCTTCCATTTTCTCAAAGTCCATAACTTTAGTCTTCCCTGCATTCTCCTTTAGAGTCCGTTTCTTACATTTTTCTCCCAAATTCATTCCATTCATCTTCACTTAACAATACAGTATCATCTGCAAAGAACAATGCAGGGAGTTCCCAAACACTGTCCTCTTTCATTAGGGCTGCTCCAACATCCACTACCCTACATTGTGTCTCTTTCACAACCCCATCCATATACAGATTGAACAACCATGGGGACATGACACATCCCCGTTTTCAATCCAACATTCAAATGGAATAATTCACTCAGTTCACTATCTACACATACTGCAGCCTTGGCACCCTCATACATACTCTTCATGGCATTCAACAACTTCTCATTTGCTCCATATATTCTCAATACTTTTCCCATTACCTTCTCTATCCACCCAGTCATATGCTTTCTCCACATCCATGAAGGCCGCATACAACTTCTTTCCCTTCTCTTGAAACTTTTCCACTAAAGAATGAATATCTTGTCTATGCAACCTCTTCCCTTCCTAAAACCTCCCTCTTCTTCTCCAGCTCATTCCTCTGTTATTTCCCTAACTCTGTTTATAAGTATCCTATCATATACTGTTCCTATTACACTAGGAAGACAAATGCCCCAGTGATTACCACACACTTATTTTCCCCCTTTTTCTTTGTACAAAGGAATAATTATACCTGACTTCCAATCCTCTGGGGCTCTACCTTCCTCCCAGGCCATTCTGCACATCTATATCCATTCTTCTTCTATCTCTCTCCCAAGTTTCAGCATTTCACCACACACTTTATCAATTCCTGGGGCTTTCCCAATTTTGACTTTCATCATTGCTTCCATACTTCCATCCTACTGATTTCTTCCTCTCTTCTCACCTTCCTCCTTCTCCCAGCCCTTCCACAGCCACTTATACTCACATTACTTTCATTCTCTGTGTTCAACAATACCTTAAGGTGTTCTCTCCATCTGCTCACCTTTTCTCCCGTCTCCACTAGCAAGCTACCATTTTTATCTTTCACTCCTCGACTTACTTCCTTATCACCCTGTCTAACTCTCTTTACCTCTTTCCAGATTATTTTCTTATATTCCCTCCACTTTACTCTCAAATTCCTTCCAAATTCCTCATCCACTCTCCTCTTACTCTAATCTTTTCACCTCTCTCTTCCTCTCTACATATAACTCTTCCATCTCTCAACTTCCTCCATGCCCATGTTTCTCATTTACTCATTATATAAGAACATAAGAACATAAGAAGAGAAGATAACTGCAGTAGGCCGGTTGGCCCATGCTAGGCAGCTCCTAGAAGAGTAACTAAACTACTAGAATGAGATAAGGATAGCTTTCTTCTTTTGCGCCGCAGCGTAAGGGAAAGCACCAGAAAAAGAGGACTCGATGTACCGTCAATGCTAGATCTCATATTTATTAGGCAAGAAAACGATGTTGACAATTTAATATATCACCCTCCATTCGGCAAAAGCGACCATGCGGTACTAAATTGCAATTTCAGGATTGCATATGACATAGATAACAGCAATGAAAGTTACAAAAAGAGCCTAAACTATAAAAAGGGAAAGTATCATGACCTAAATAAGTACTTCTTAGAAACTGCTTGGGAAAAGGAGCTTAGAGGACAAGATTTAAATGCTATACTGTATATGAAAAATTCTGTGAACTTTATGAAATAGGAGTCCATAAGTACATCCCACAGCACAAAGAAGCAGAAAAGAAAATACAGAAATGGTTCAATACAGAATGTAAAAAATAAAAAGAAAAAAGAGATTTGCTGTGAAATAGTTACAGAAGACACAATAGTGAAAGGGCATATAATAATTACAATCAGGCAACAAACGATTATACGAGTACAAGAATAAAGAGGGAAGCCCAAAAACAGTTTGAGGAGGATATCATAAATAAAAGTAGTGATCAACCAAAGCTATTTTACAGCTACATCAGAAGCAAAACCAAAGTAAAAGATAAAATACAATCCATTACGGACGAGGGAATCACCTATACACAAGAGAAGGATATTTGTGAAGCACTAAACAAGAATTTCCAATCATTTTTTACGGAGGAAAAAAATTTTGAGAGGGATTATGTGGAACATGCATGCCCACACATACTACCAGATATACAAACATCAGAAAAAGAAATACAGGAGGAGCTAAGTAAATTAGACAAAGGAAAAGCAAATGGTCCTGATGAAATTTCATGTTGGGTGCTACGTGAATGTGCAAAGGAGTTAAGTAAACCATTATTTTTAATTTCCAAGAAATCCTTGAGTCAAGGTAAACTACCTGATATTTGGAAGAAAGCAAACATTGTTCCCTTATTCAAGAAGGGGAATAAACAAAATCCACTAAACTACCGACCAGTATCACTAACCAGGGTTGTAAGCAAGGTATTAGAAAAGCTTATAAGCAAAGCTTGGGTAATTCACCTAGAAGAACACAGTATGATAACAGAAAGTTTGGTTTCAGAAAAGGAAAATCATGTTACTATTATGTTGAGCTACTATGACAGAGTAACAGACACATTACAGGAAAGAGAAGGATGGGTGGATAGTATCTATTTAGATTTCAAGAAAGCATTTGACACAGTACCACACCAAAGACTTTTATGGAAACTGTACCATCAAGGAGGAATTCGAGGCAAACTGTATTGTTGGATGCAAGACTTTCTCATGAAAAGAAAAATGAGAACAGTACTAAGGGGAAATTACTCATCATGGAAAGAAGTGACTAGTGGAGTACCACAGGGCTCAGTGCTGGCACCAATCATGTTTTTAGTGTATATAAATGATATAGACAGTAACACTGGAAATGAAAGCTATCTAAGTATGTTTGCAGATGATGCAAAAATACAAAGGAAAATTACTAACACAGACTCTTGTAAAGAGCTACAAGAAGAATTAAATAAACTTCATGAATGGAGTAATACATGGCAAATGGAATTCAATGTGGACAAGTGTCATGTAATCAAGTTTGGTAAAAGTGGAAAAAGACCTGATTGGGATTATACTGTACATTAGGAAATAAAACCCTACACTCGTCAGAAATGGAGAAGGACCTCGGAACATGTATATACTGCTTGCCAATATGAGAATAGTGTTTACATACATAAATGAAGACATGTTATATACTGCTTGCCAATATGAGAATAGTGTTTACATACATAAATGAAGACATGTTAAGAAAGATAATAACATCATTCATCAGGCCAACCCTGGAGTATGCATCAGTAGTCTGGAGTCCTCATCTCAAAAAACACATAGACAAGATTGAAAAAGTTCAAAGGACCGCTATAAGATGGGTACCAAGCTTAAGGGATCTAAGCTACGAAGAAAGACTAAATAAACTGAATCTACCAACACTAGAGGAGAGAAGGAAAAGAGGTGACATGATTATGCTGTATAAATACATATCAGGGAAGGAGAAAATAGACATAAATGATTACTTAACGTATGGGGAAGCATCAGCAAGAGGACACCGCAAAAAAAATGCATAAAAAGAGAGGTGATAAAGACGTGAGGAAATTTAGTTTCCCAAATAGAGCAATTGATCAGTGGAATGCACTACCGAATGAAATAGTGTGTGCCAAAACAATTCACAAATTTAAGGATATGTACGATAAATGTGGTTTAAGACACGGAACAGTACGAGCTTGACTCATTCCTGTAAAGATACAATTAGGTAAGAACAATTAGGTAAGAACATACAGTCAAAATTCAGCCATGTTTCTAATTACGTATGGTAATGAGTAATGGGGTTTTATTAGTGAGAAGATGGGCTGCTCATTATATTTTCCATTTTTGAGCTGTCTGTTTCAGCGTCAGTCTGTCTGTGTTTGTCTGTTCTTTCTGTCATTCTGCCTATATGTCACTCTTTGTATCTGTCTGTCTTTTGTCTCTGTTTCTGCCTTTTTATCTGCCCATATATCATTTTCTTCATTATTGTACTTAATTTCTGTTTACTCTGCTACTGTTTTCTGTATGTATTTGTTTTATGTCTATCTGTCTATATATTTATGTTTGATTTTATATATATAACATGATGTAGTGCTGCCTACTTCTTCCTTCACCTTTATCATTCTTTTTCTGTGTAGGCCATCTCTCTTCTTGTTTCTTCCATCTTTCCTGTCACTTCTTATACTCTTCCTTCTTTTTCAGGTGGCTTTTACATTAAGTGACAGCCAAATGGCTTCCTGTAAGCCAGGAAACTATTTACAGCGTTGGGTGGAAACCATATTTCCAACCCATATGTGTTCCTGACGTGTCAGCAGGTAGGTTGGTGGAGGTTAGTGCCCCTGCCTGTGAACTAACTCAGAAGATAAACAACCATCCCATATGGGATTATGGTCACTGGCTATAGATATAGATAGATAATTGTCTGCTTGTTGTCTGTCTGTCGGTTTATCAATGTGGTTGCCTGTATATCTACCTGTTTGTATTTCAATTGTCAAACGCTGCATCCTGCGAGGGGCATTCTAGGCATTTCGCCCTCTATGCATTTTATCTCTCCCCAGCAACGACTTTCTTACACACACACACACACACACACACACACACACACACACACACACACACACACACACATATACGCACGCACACACGCACACACACGCGCGCGCGGGCAAAAACAGACCATAAATCCTGTGGTGTACGGGCAAACAATTAAATGCTGGCATGCATATAAATCTCTCTCTCTCTCTCTCTCTCTCTCTCATACATGATTGCATACATAAACACAAAAATATGTATGAAGAAACAGTAGGAAAATGAATGTGTGTGTGTGTGTGTGTGTGTGTGTGTGTGTGTGTACCCTATAATGAGTAGGTGCAGTGAATCATCAGTGTGGCAAGGGATACCAGTAACTCTCTCTCTCTCTCTCTCTCTCTCTCTCTCTCTCTCTCTCTCTCAAAAAGATTACACACACACGATATCTATAGCTACCTATCTATCTATCAATATATATATATATATATATATATATATATATATATATATATGCGAATCAAAAGTATAAACACTGTGGGGAAAACAGTAAAAGAATGTGCTAAATAGAAGAGAATTACAGAAAAGATAAAAACCGAAAGAAAACGAGATTAGTGTATGTTACGAGGGCTTACTATAAGAAATGCAGAGGCGAGTCAAAATTGTGGTCTCAGTGGAGCTCATTTGGACCACGGCAAAAGTTAGCGCAGAGTTATAAGGTCAGAGGAATGAGAAGGGAGGAGGACAGGGGAGGGAATGGACCAGGGGAGTGGGGGAAAGGGAGCAGGGAAGGGGGGGGGGGAAGGAAGAAGCGACAAGGGAGGGATGGGAGTAAGACTAGGATTGGAAAGGAGCGAGGCAGGGCTGTACAGGGAGAGAACAGAACAATGAAGGGAAGGGAATAGGACAGAAAAGGGGATGGAGAAGGGCAGGGAGGAGAAAAAGGGGAGGCAAGAAAGAGGAAAAGTACGAGAGAGGGAAGGGAGTTGGGCAGGGAAAAGCAGGGAGGGGAAGGCAGGCAAAGGGCAAAGAAAGGAAAGGTGGAGAGACAGAGAGAAGGTGGAAAGGTAAGTGAGAGGGAGGAAAGAGCAGGTGTGGAGAAGGTGGAAATGATTAGGTAGGGGGAGTGATAATGTGGGAGGGGGAAGGAGGAGAGGGAAAATGAAAAAGAAGGGATTAGGAGGGAAGTGAAGGGAAGATATGTGGAAAGGAAGGGAGGGGAAGAGATTTGGACGAGGGAATGGAAAGACGGAGTAACAGGAAAGGGGGAGAGAAATAATGTTGGAAGGGAAAGGATTAGGAGGAGTGAGAGGAAGGAAAGATGAAGAACTGGAAAGGTTGGGCAAAGGAGTGATAGGATTGGAAAACTGGACAAAGATGAGGGTAGGAAGGGAAGGAATAGGAAGAAGGAATGGATTAGAGAGAGGAAGAGAAGGGAATTTCGATGGCAAAGAGGAAAAGGAGAAGTAAGAGAAGGTAAGTTGCAAGGGATAATTGGTTAAAGCAGCCAGTGGAGAGGAGGAGGTATGAGGAATGGAATGATGAGACGGTGAATATGAAGGGCAGGATGGGAAGGAAGGAGAAATAAGGAAAAGGAAAGGACAGAGGAAAGGAGAGGCTGAAATGAGGAGGGAGAAGAGGGAAGGAGGTGGGTAGAATATGGGATGGAAATAGGTAGGGGAAAGGGAGGGGAAAAATTATTGAGAGGATAGTATAGGAAAGCGGAAGAGATAGAAGGAAGAGAGGGAAGGGAAGACGAGAAGGAGGGAGGGCAGAATTAAGGGACCTGAGTGGAGCAAAACATGACAATTGTGGAGTGTTATGGAAAATGGGAGTAAACGGGGGAAGGAGAATGAGGGAGAGATGAAGAAGGAAAGAGGGTGAGTGATAATGAAGTGGAAGAGGAAGACAGAAATAAAAATAACAGAGAGAACATAGAAATGGTATTAAACAAGTGGGAAAACTAAAAGAGAAGAGCAGGATGAAGATAGGAATGAAACGTAGAGAGGGAATGGAAGACTGGAGTGTGGACAGAGAACGAGAGACAATAAGGAGAATAAGTGAAGGCGAAGAGAGAGGGTATGAAGGAGAAACAAAGTGAAATAGATGAGAATACGGAGGTGAAGGGGAGAGAGAGGAGAGAGAAGGTATGGGAGGAATTAGAGGAAAGGGTTATGGAATGGAAGGATATGATGATAAGAATGAGACGAAGGAAAGAATGATGGAAAAAAAAACGGAGTACAGAAGAAAATGGCCAGTGGTTTGCTGACAATAATAAAGTAAGCTAGCCTTTCAATAGGCAGACACAGATAGATAGAAAGACAGTTTATGTATAATGCGTATATATATATATATATATATATATATATATATATATATGACAAAGAGGAGGACAGATAAACTGTTTGGATGAATTATTGTAAGGTAGTGGGCTCCTTAACATCCTATTTTTGTGGGCCAACCTGTGATCTTGATGCGTGATATGTCTGTGAAATATTCTTATCCCTTTAATATTGGCATTGTTTGCATGGGTAATAAATATGATGGCAGTAGCAGCAGCGGCAGCAACAACGACAGCATATTGTAGTAGTAGTAGTAGTAGTACCTGCCGCTAACAACCCAAGCTCATCTGAACGCAAAATCTGTGGACTGCATGGAACAGGAAGGGGGACTGAGGAGCGTTTGAATGGCCGGGCAACCTCACCACCCGGTTATATCTGCGCCACCACGTGAAGGCGTCCCTCCTCACCATGTATTAACGTTGACATGGTCATATTAACTTTAGTGTTTCATCTTGATATTTTCCTGTAGTTTCTGTGTTTTATCCAACTAATATAAGAGCAATATATATTCATCTATCTATCTGTCTATCTACCTATCTATCTGTCTATCTATCAATCTATATCTCTATCTCTCAGACTGTCCATCACTAAACGCCTTAATCCGCAAATAGTGGCCAAAGACGAGCCACCTCCATGTCAGTCTTTCTACCGCTATGAAGCTGCCATTTTCTCCAACCTTCCTCACCTCACTCTATGCCTCTCCACCCTAACCCTCCTTGGCCTCCTGGGTCTCCCTCCTCCCCACATATCACACAAGAGCATATTTTTGTCTAAGGTGAGATTCTATAAATATGATAAAATAGTACCGTACATAGTAAGCTTGTATATGATATGATGTTCCTTATCCTTCGCCTAAAATGATACTTGTGTTAGATGTTGTTATTTACTTATTCATTTATTTTTTAGTGCCCTGGGTTTCTCTTGAGTGGTACAAAATCGTCCAACGTTAGATGATAAGGAAACACAGTTGATGTGTCTTTAACCACTAAATGGTTATCGTGACTTTTTTTTTTTTTTTTCCTACATCTGTATCATTTTTGCTTCATCTGGATCCCACCTATCCCTTTATAATAGCCATAAATAGATGATGATGATGATGATGAGGAGGAGGAGGCTGATGGTAATGCTGCTGCTGCTGCGCTGATGATGATGATGATGATGATGATGACGAGGAGGAGGAGGATGCTGATGGTAATGCTGCTGCTGCTGCTGCTGATGATGATGATGATGATGATGACGAGGAGGAGGAGGATGCTGATGGTAATGCTGCTGCTGCTGCTGATGATGATGATGATGATGATGATGACGATGACGAGGAGGAGGAGGATGCTGATGGTAATGCTGCTGCTGATGATGATGATGATGATGACGAGGAGGAGGAGGATGCTGATGGTAATGCTGCTGCTGCTGCTGATGATGATGATGAGGAGGAGGAGGATGCTGATGGTAATGCTGCTGCTACTGATGATGATGATGACGAGGAGGAGGAGGATGCTGATGGTAATGCTGCTGCTGCTGCTGATGATGATGAGGATGCTGATGGTAATGCTGCTGCTGCTGCTGATGATGATGATGAGGAGGAGGAGGATGCTGATGGTAATGCTGCTGCTGCTGATGATGATGATGATGAGGAGGAGGAGGAGGATGCTGATGGTAATGCTGCTGCTGATGATGATGATGATGAGGAGGAGGAGGAGGATGCTAATGGTAATGCTGCTGCTGCTGATGATGATGATGATGATGATGATGAGGAGGAGGAGGAGGATGATTGTGATAACACTGTTAAAGATGATGATGATGATGATGATGATGATGATGATGATGATGATGAATGAGTAGGGAAGAAATGCTACAGTCGTTCTATTTTATCAAGGCAGTTTGGGTCGGGCCCTCTGGGACCTCACTCTGTTAGCTCTGTTGCCACATCGTCGCTACACACGTGCGCGCTCTCTCTCTCGCTCTCTCTCTCTCTCTCTCTCTCTCTCTCTCTCTCTCTCTCTCTCTCTCTCTCTCTCTCTCATATTATATATTAACTACTACTAATTGTATTTTCTTAATTTTTTTCTCTTGTTTTCGACTTTTTTTCCACACCACCCCTGAGGTAAAAGTCTATAGGTGCGTTTTTTTTTTTTTTTTTTTTAATAGCTTCCATGGCGGAAGACTGACCGAGTATGACCCACTCACGCAGGGCTGTCCCTCGTGTCACCACCTGACAACGTCTCAAAGGCAACTCTGACAAGTCTTATGAGATTTATACTATACTACAGCTTTTTTATTGAATTACATCTATACAGAGTGTTTAAAATTCATTTATAAGTAGTTACTAGCTTAAAATAGGAGAGTGAGAGAGAGAGAGAGAGAGGTGAACACAAATAATTACACGTGTGTCGGCGGCGATGTGACAACAGAGCTAACAGTGTGAGGTCCCAGAGCATCCCACCCAAACTGCCTTCATAAAATAGAACGACTATAGTGTCCCTTCTAAGCCCAAATAACGGAAGTGGGGCGAGTTGATAGTGGAGGGAAGGTAAGAGAAGATGAAGAAGAGGAATATAAGTGATTAGAGAGAGGGGATGAAGGATGAAAGAGATATATATATATATAAAAAAAAAAAAAGAGATGAATGGAGGAGGAAGAGGAGGGCGAAGGACTGAGAGATAAGGAATGTGGTATGTAAAGGAACAGAGGGAGACGAAGAGGGGTGGAAGATGAGGAGAAATGACGAACAGGACGAGGTGACTATAAGGATGAGAAAGAGAGAGAGAGAGAGAGAGAGAGAGAGAGAGAGAGAGAGAGAGAGAGAGAGAGAGAGAGAGAGAGAGAGAGAGAGAGAATAACACAAGGGATGCAAGATATTGGATGGGGTTGGGGGGGCTGGGACGGGCGGGAGGACAACTAGACCTGCAGAGAGACAGAAAAGGAAAAAGACAATGAGACAGGCATTGAGACATACAGGCAAGCAGGCAGACATGGAGCGAGAGACAGGCCGACGCTTAAACAAACAGACATACAACACAAAGACAGCCAGACGGCAGACAGAGACAGACGGACATACACACAGGCAGGAAGACAGGCAGGCACAGATAGACAGACAGACACACAAAGACGGACAGACAAACATAAAGACAGACAGAGAGACAGACAGACAAATAAGAAGAAAGACAGACGGACAGACACGGAAACAGACAGACATACAGACGGACAAACAGATAGACAGCCAGGAAGTCAGACAGACAAACAAACAAACACGGACACAGACACAGACAGACAGACAGGCACAGAGACAGACAGGCACACAGACAGACAGGCAGACGAAGACAGGCAAACATATGTGGAGACAGACGAAGAAACACACACACACACACACACACACACACACACACACACACAGATAGATAGACTGGGAGATAGACTCGGAAAGACAGACAGACAAATATACAGACAGAGAGAAGACGGACACACAAACAGGCAGAGAGACAAAGGGAAAAAGAAAGAATTAAAGTATGAGAGCGGCACGAAAGGCGAAAGAAGAGGAAGGGAAGGGAAGAGATCTGTAAAGGCGATGAAGAATGATGGAAGGGGAAAGAGGGGGCGGCAGGAGAAGAAGATAAAGAACAGAAAGGTAAATAGAGGAATGTAATAGAATGAAGCGAGACAGAGAATGATGTCTAGAGAAAAGAAAGAATGATATAAAAGGTAGAGGTCTGGAAAATGATGGAAAAGAGAGAGAGAGAGAGAGAGAGAGAGAGAGAGAGAGAGAGAGAAGGGGTATAAGAGAAGTTCAAGATATGGGGATAGATGAGAAAATAGGAACAAATGATGGCATGAAATAAAAAGAACGATGTGGAAAATGGAAAGTCCAAGAGAGTGGATTACGACAGAGAGATCACAGAGATGGGGGGAAGAGGAAGGAGAAGAGTGATATGGAAAGAAGAAAATATAGGGATGAAAGACGAAAAAGGACTTGGGTGCAGGGAAGGCAAGAAAAGACAAAAAGATTAGTGGAAAGGAATGAAAGGTAGAAGAATAAAAAGTGACGGAAAATAAGCGGTCTGAGGAAGAATAAGCGGAAAGTTTAAGAAAAAGATTAACTCAGTGGAAAAAAAAATAAACAGAATGTATTGCCAGGAGAAGAGGAAAGAGGAAAAGGATGATGTCGAAGAGGAAGGTGAGAAAATATTGTTAGTGGAAACCAGATGACAGAGCAAGGGAAGAGGAGGAAGGGAGGGAAGGAAGATGGATGCAACAGGAAGGAGGTCGAGATTGAAACAAGAGGAAGCAAGAGGAAGATGTGGTAGGAGAGGAAGGAGGGAAGAGAGACGTAGGAGAGGAGAGAATATACGGTAATGAGGGAAAGGAGGTTGGCATCGAGAGAGAGAGAGAGAGAGAGAGAGAGAGAGAGAGAGAGAGAGAAAGATAGTGCAGTAAGATGAAAACAGACGAGGCAAGGAAAAAGGAGAAAGACATAAAGGTGTGTTAGGGATCCGAGATTTTCGAAAACACGAATGATAAGTGAAAGGAGTCGTGATTCCTGTTTTACTGTGAATTTGAATGACAACTCTCCTCCTTGTGTCTTCCTTCTTTCTGTATCTATATTTAACCCACCTCATTGATAACAAAGGGAAACTGGATGATGATGATAGCAGGTTAGTGTGTTGGACGAGGAGTACGAGATAAAGAGAGAAAGGAGACGAAAAGACAGATAGAAGAAGGTAGCTCGCGATAGAAGGGAGTGAATACTGAACTGAACTGAACTGGGAACTAAATGGAGGACAAAGAAACGGATGGAGAGAATGAAAGGCAGGATGAATAGGATGCAGGAAAATGAAATTGGTCACGAAAAACAAAACAAGTAAGGACGAGAACAGTGCTGTTTTTACTCTAATTTGGCCTAAAACTGCCATCTTTCCATGTTGAATAATGATATGTAACAACAGATTGGCACTACAATATCGTGCTAGTCACGAAGAAGTGCTGTGGAAAGGATCTAGAGCCGTAGCAATGCATTTTTCTGCCGCTGAACTACGTCAAATAAGATGCAACAAAACGACTATCTGGACTAAGTTAATGTTAAAAAAGAACCATAGTATAACAAAAGGATGATGCTTGAAGGATGCTAACCCATTCGCTACCAGTGGTCTATTCCAAGTTGAATAACATCATCTTGAAAGTACCATAACTAAACATGAAAGTTTTCGGGGTATTGTTTATGGAAAATGTTTCTGACGGAGCTTGAGGCCAGCCCCTTCAAAGCCAGATATCTTAACACAACTGAACACATTCTTCAAGTGGAAGCAGTAGCAGTAATAGTTGCAACCCCAAATTAATTTGAATGTGAACCTGATGGACTGCAAGATGAAGTTACTCTCCTCTTGCAGCCTACCATCCCCCCTTCTTTCAGGGAAGAGAGAGGGAGATGAGGAACGTACGAGAGAAATGAGTAGGTTGGTTACATCGGTGCCATTGGATGAAGGCATCTCTCACTAGCAACTTAATGAAAATAAGAAAATAATGTGAAAGACGTCAAAGTAGTAAAGGGGTCAAGAGCTATCAATAAGCGAAGCAGTGAATTGTGAGTGTGTAAGAAACATGAAAAGCAAGAATGGAGAAGTATAAAAAAGGTATGGAGATTAGACGGGGTTGAGACAGAGGAACTGCAAAACAGATGCGGCAGATGAAAGAGAGTGCAAGATTAATATTAGTCAGAGGAGAAAGCAGGAGAAATTGTAAGAAATGTGAAGTTAAAAGGAAAAAAATGAAAACGCGATGAGTAAAATTACCTTCAGTTGCGTGCAGACATGACTCACACAACACACACACACACACACACACACACTTAGATAAAAAGCATAAATAAAGCTATGCTTATACAAACAATAAACTTTCAACAGAGAGAGAGAGGGGGGGGGGGAACTGACGGATAATCAATACCAGCTAGTCATCTCAGACCTTGGTGTATCATCCCCACCCCAGGCCAGTTATTCCCAGCTTGTCACCCAAACCCAGTTAGTCACCCTGGTTCAGCCGGTCACCCCACACCAGCTAGTCACACTGCTCCACTGGTCATTCGCCCTAGCTTGGTATTCCACCCAGCAAGTTACTCTCACTTCGGCTAGTCATCACATCTAGTCATCCCAGCTAGCCACCCCCAGCTAACCATCCAGTCAAGTAACCCTATTTAGTCAACCAAACTCCAAACTAGGCACATTTTATATTTACTCCACCCTAGCTAAACACCATCCACAGCTGGTCAACTCCACACTGTCTATACTCCGCTCACTGAAGTTGGCCTAAAGCTGCCACTTCTCCACACAAATTGCTGAACAAAAGCAAAAGAATACCACTAGAATTTGTGCTAGTCGCTAAGATGTGCTGTAGAAAGGATGTAAAGCCTTAATATTGGCTACATCAAAATAAACTGTTGCACTGTGAGACGGGGGGGGGGGGGAATAAGCACCAAGTTAAGGTAAGCGAATTATAATCACCCCATCTCAAGCTCATGACACGTTTGATAGACTCGATTTATTTTCATCTTACGTTACTGTGTTAATCATAAAATCCGATTATTGTGTCGTGATTATGTGGAATTTAATGACCCATAGTTACAAAGCAGAAATGAGTCTCTTTGGTTATTGGTCGAATTAAGTCTCCAGTGTGTCTAAACTTGACCATCAACTGAGCTGAAAGGGGAGTGGGATATTAAGCTTAGAACAAACACACTGTAATCGCCCTACTGCAGCTAGTCACCCTTTTCCACCTGTTTACCAGTAGTCACCCTTTTCCACCTGTTTACCAGTAGTCATCCTGCCCTAACTAGTCACCCTAGTTAGTGATGCCGGCAAAAGGGGTGACAACAGGGAACGGGTGTAGTGGGCAGATCCTTCATTGTCTGAGGCGCTAACGATCGTCCAGTCAGAGCCCCTCTCACAATGGACGTTCTTTGTACACGGGGAGAGGGAGAGAGAGAGAGAGAGAGAGAGAGAGAGAGAGAGAGAGAGAGAGAGAGAGAGGCTAACGTATTTTACTCACATTCAGATATTTCGATTCTTGAAAATACTGTTAACGTCGAACTAGAAAAGGTGTCTACCTGGCTGACAGCAAATAAATTCTCTCAATATATCTAAGACTCATTTTATACTCTTCACTGCAAATAAACACTACAATCATAATTTAAATATCATATTATGAAATAACATCATTGAAAGAAGTAATACTAAATAATTTCTTGATGTAAAAATCGACTAAGAATTATCATGGAAAGATAATATTGAATATTTTTATGATAAAGTAGCTAAAACAATTGGCATAATGTACAAGTTAAAGGATACCCTACCTTCTGAGGCACTAAAATGTATATATTATAGTTTGGTATATCCTTATTTGCAATACTGTAATGTGGTCTGGGGCTCTGCAGCGAAATCAAACTTGCAAACATTACTGCTACTTCAAAAAAAAAAAAAAAAAAAAAAAAAAAGGGATTATATCGAGAGTAAGATACAGAGAACACACTGACTCATTATTTAGTAGACATAACACTTTAAAAATGCATCTTATTTTTAACTTTGAAGCAGATAAGTTTATACATAGCCAAATAAATTGCCCTTCTATTATGCGGTTCTAAAGCATATCCAATATACATTCACATTATTTGAGAAGCAGTAACTTGTAAAAACCTCTTAAACCACGTACGGAAGCTCATAAAAGATTTGTTACGTATTCTGGTGTACTACTGTGAAATGAATTACCCACTGAACTTAAGTGTATCAGTAACAAGATTAACTTTAAGCAAAAAGTGAAGACAAGCAAAAAGTGAAGACTATTTTTTACTTAACAATCGGTTACTTGTAACATTAAATACTGGATTTAAAGTCTAATGATTTGGGCACTTTCCTAACTTAATGTATGTGTGTATGTATTTATATGTGTATATATCTATATATGTTGATTTTATTGCTAAAGATGAAAACACAAACTAGCTACGATGTGTGTAATGTCTACCATTCATAATGTATTGATATAATTTCAATGGAGCTCATAAAAAATAGTTCAGTTCATGAGCTCAGCCTTGTATACTTATGTATGAGGAAAAAAAAAATCTGAAAACCATGTAACTTTATTTAAATAAGGCAAATAAAATGTTTGACTCTGACACTGACTTAGAGAGAGAGAGAGAGAGAGAGAGAGAGAGAGAGAGAGAGAGAGAGAGAGAGAGAGAGAGAGAGAGAATCATCATCTAAATTCTAGATTCCGGAATTATAGATGGGGTAGACAAAATCACAAAACAGGATGAAGAGACGCTACTACATCAGCTGAAGTGTTAATGAAGGCATTATCTAAACCTTCTTGTTAAGAAAAATTATCCAAGGTTACTGCAATCGTTTAGTGGAGGCAAGAACACCATGTAAGATATCATTGCACTGAAGGAGTTAATACATTAGTTCAACAGCAAACGTACACTCATAAGCAAAACTTCACCAGCACTTATCTGTTGGCTGTGGCAGTGGTAGGTGTTACATGAACTACTTTTTCCTGTGCTAGGACTATGAAGCAAAAACAAATATGTCATGAGAAAGAATGATGCGCTTTATCGTCTAGGGGGGAATGAGAAATATGGATATCAGACCCCCTGTGGCGGGGGGGACAATCTGGCCGCACTATGGGGTGGTACTACTACTCTGTGGCCACGTTGTGTTAGGAAGAATTCTGCCACAGTATTCCCTGCGTGTCGTAAAAGGCGACTAAAAGGTGCGGGGTGAGGGGACTAGGGACCCCCTCCTCTGTTTAGTTCCTAAAAACAGACAGGCCACAGAAAGAGATGGGGGATTGAATTATACCCGAACCCTGAAGATTGGGTCTATGAATATGCGTGGATGTAGTACGATTGAGGCTAAAAGGGAGGAGACTGGGAGAATGTGAGAAGAAAGTTGGATGTGTTAGTTCTGAGTGAAACAAAGATGAAAGGGAAAGGTGAGTCTAAGTTTGGAAGTGTGAGTGGAAGATTGTCAGGTGTTGATAAAGGAAGGGCAAGAGAAGGTGTGGCCTTGTTAGTGAGCCCGGAAGTACAGCAGTGTGTGACTGAATGGAAGGAGGTGTCATCAAGACTAATGTGGGTGAAAGCGAAATTTGAACGTGAGTTGTGGGTGTTTGTGAGTGCATATGGGCCTGTTAATGAAAGGGATGAAGAAGAGAGGGAGTCTTTCTGGAATGCTGATGAGTGTCTGCAGAGTTTTGGAGCGAATGTGAATGTGGTAACGATGGGAGATCTGAATGCTAGAGTGGGAAATGTAGCAGTTGAAGGTGTAGTTGGTATGCATGGCGTGCCTGGAAGAAACGAAAATGGGGAACGAATGATAGGGATGTGCACTGAGCGAGAGATGGTAATTGGAAATACCTTGTTTGAGAAGAAAGATATAAGTATTCATGGGTAAGACAGGAGGGAGGAAGAGCTGTTGATAGAGCATTGATGGACTTTGTGGTTGTGTCCAGGAATGTAATAGGAATATTGTTGGATGTAAGGGTTTTGAGAGGGGAGGGTGGAGGTATGTCTGATGGTGGAGGGAAAGTTAACAGTAAGTAAGAGATCGGTGAGAGCTAGGACAGTTAGGTGTGGCAGGGAGGTTTTGAGACTGAGTGAGTTGGATAAAAGAGAGAAAATGATAGAGTATCAGGAGAAATTGAAAGATGATTAGAATGCAGTGAAAGATCAGGAGAATGGCAGTGTGGAGGAGGAATGGCAGTTGTTTAAGGGTGCCATGGTGGGGCATGCGGAAGAAGTGTGTGGTGTCAGAGGAGTGGGTGGTGGTGTAAGAAAGGGAAGTGAATTGTGGTGCGAGGAAGTCAGTATGGCTGTGGCTGAGAAGAGACTTGTGCATATGAAGTGTGGCTGCAGCGGAAGGATGAGGTGTCATATGAGAGGTATAAGGAAAAGAGCAATAGGGTGAGAAGGGCTGTGCATGATGCTAAAGTGGCAAAAGATGGGAGGTGGTGTAGACACTTGACTGAGAATTTTCCACAGAATAAGAAAATGTTTAGGAAGGAGGTGAAAAAGGTGCGAAAGGGAGAAGTCTGCCACCTTCTGGTAAGGAAGAGCAACTAAAAGCAGAGGATGGAAGGATGTTAACTGAAGTGGATGCAGTAAGGAAGAGATGGGCAGAGTATTTTGAAAGATTGTTTAATGTAGAGGAGGAAAGGGAGGCTGAGACTGGCAGATGGAAGGGTGCAAGGAATAAACGTGCTGGGAGAGTTGAATGATTCTTTGAACACGATGGAGGAAGTGCAGGAGGCAGTAAAGGAGATGAAAACAGGGAAAGCTGCAGGTTTGGATGGGTGTGTTGTGGAATACCTGGAAGTTGGTGGAGCAACTATCGTTGACTGGTTAGTAAGATTGTTGAATGTGTGCTTTGTGAAAGGTATGGTACCAGATGACTGGGCAAGTGCTTGTGTGGTCCTGTTGTATAAAGGCAAGGGTGATAAGTATGAATGTACTAGCTTTAGGGGTATAAGTCTGTTGAGTGTTGTAGCTAAGGTGTATGCCAGAGTGTTAATTAAGAGAGTTAGAAAGGGTACAGAGGGACTGATTGGTGATGAGCAGTGTGGCTTTAGGAGAGGGATGGGTTTGCTGTGAGACAGGTGTGTGAAAAGTATTTCGCAAAAGGTAAGGATGTGTTTTGGGCGTTCATGGATTAGAGAAAACGTATGATAGAATTGATAGCGAGGCTTTGTGGACTGTTTTAGGATTGTATGGACTTGATGATAGGTTGCTCAAAAGAGTGAAAAGCTTTTATGTAAATAGTAGGGCGTGTGTAAGAATGGGAAATACTGTGAGTGATTGGTTTCCCGTGAGAGTGGCGCTGTGGCAGGGATGTGTGATGTCGCCTTGATTGTTTAGTATTTAAAAGTATTTAAATGGATGGTGTTGTAAGGGAGGTGAATGCAAGAGTGTTAGGTGGAGGTCTGAGTCTGGTGAATTTGATGGTTGAGAGTGGAATCTGAAGCAGCTGCTGTTTGCGGATGATACTGCACTGGTGGCTGACTTAGAGAGATTGAGACAGTTGGTAGAGGAGGTTGGAAGGGTGTGTGAAAGGAGCAAATTTAAAGTAAATGAGAATAAGAGTAAAATAATGAAGTGTACGAGGTTGGTAGATGGTAGGAGGATGAATATATTTTTGAATGGTGAGTTGCTTGAGGAGGTAGAGTGTTTTAAATATCTAGGGTCACATGTTGCTGTGGATGGAAGAATAGATGCTGAAGCGAAGTTTAGAATAAATGAAGTAGGAAAGGTGCTGGGAGGAATGAAAAAAGTGTTTAGATGTCGTTCACTTAGGACAGACGTAAAGAGAAGGCTGTATGAGGGTGTTGTGGTACCGACTGCTTTATATGGGGCTGAAACATGAAATATGGGTGCAGCAGGGAGGAAAAGTTTGAATGCAATGGAATGAGGTGTCTGAGGAGTATGTGTGGAGTGAGGCGTATGGATCGAGTGAGAAATGATGAAGTGCGAAGGAGAACTGGAGTTGTGCGGGAGATGGCTGATTGAATTGAGTAGAGGGTGTTGCAAAGGTTTGGGCATATGGAAAGAATGGATAATGGGCGGCTGGTGAAAAAGACAACTAGATCTGATGTGAGAGGTGTAAGGCTGAGAGGAAGACCACGCATAGGATGGATGGACAGTGTGAAGAGAGCATTGGATGCAAGAGGGATGTCTGTTGAGCAAGGAAGAGTGGCTGTGCATGATAGAAATGATTGGAGAGAAATTGTGAATGAATATATGATGACGCAACCCTCAGGGGATATTTTCCGGCTTTTGGTCTGATCAGCTGATCAGGTCAGGTGCGGGTAAGGGGATGGATCCATTATGATGTTGCAGGGGTAAACCAGCTCTGCCTTCGGGCCCTGCTGCAGATGTCACTGATTGCACTGTGTAGTTGACCCTTGTGCAGTGTGGTGCAGTGATGATCTGTCCCTTCTCCCCTTGGGGCTAAGATGCAAATGAATGAGTTTGAGTGGATGAGTAAATTGGGAGTGTTTTGTCCTGTCTCGGCTACCTCCCTTTCCTTGCGGGAAGCAGCCTAGGTATATAGATAAGTAGATAGGTAGCACTGCTGTCAAGGGATTGTCGACAAAATTTTACTCATGGGTGTACCTGCTTCTTTGCTATCCTTAGCAATTTTCTTACTATATTAGGCCAATGAGGTCGACTGTGGGAGAATAAAATGCTATGCTAACCAAACAAAACATAGGCAAGGCTACGCTGTTGCAACACTCCATCTGACCAAGCACATACCCCCACCTCCCTGCACACCTAACCAAGCATATAACGGCTCTCACTCCCCCCTCAGTCTTTTCTCTTATAAGTGGGCCTAAGGAGAATGCCTTGAGGACACATAACCTGAGTCCTTCAGATTTCTTGTGAAGGTCGCATTGATATCGCCGGAAACATAATACTTTTTACTTTTTCATTATTGAAAAAAAAAAAAAAACTCTACTTAAGACACAGCAGTCTACCTATAAAGAGGCACCAGTCCACTATAAGACACATAACTATGTGAAATTTCATGACTCCGAAATCTCTATGCCTGGCCAGCCACTCTGCCGCTAAACTCTATAGACGGACACCTATTGATTCCAGTGATAACAACACCCTCCTCTGACTTTGTCAGGTGTAGGGTAAAACTAGTAAGGATGTCTATAGCGAAAGTGATGCATGTAAAAATCGAAGTATTGTAATGTTTACCTATATAGATAGATAGATAGATAGATAGATAGATTAGATATATTAATTGATTGATTGATTGATAGATAGATGTGTGTGTGTGTGTGTGTGTGTGTGTGTGTGTGTGTGTGTGTTTGTGTGTGTGTGTGTGTGTGTGTGTGTGTGTGTGTGTGTGTGTGTGTGTGTGTGTGTGTGTGTGTGTGTGTGTGTGTGTGTGTGTGTGTGTGTGTGTGTGTGTGTGTGTGTGTGTGGTATTTATACAGCGACAGTGTGAACTTTTGTTCTTTCACTTTAACTTGAGCCAGATTTTCGTCCTTTTGCAACATACATCATGTAATTCAGTGGCAGAAAAAGTCAGTGTTGCAGTCCAGCATCCTTTCCATAATACTTCTTCGCAATAATAAATTCTGGTATTAAGAACTTACTACAATTCAACAATCAAAATGAAATGTTGAAAATTTCAGATCAAGTTATGCTATAACGAGTACAGTACAGCATATGAAAGGACTTATAGCCACACTTCACTTTACATGTCTGCCACAGTTTCAGATTCGAACCTCATGCCCAAAGTACTTGCAGATCCTCATCTCCCTAATACACTTTGTACTCCCCAGCACAATTCCTACTCCCCAGTGTACACTTCATACACCCCAATTCACTTTCCACTCCCGAATACACTATTCAGCTAAAACATGTATAGCGCCTACTCAGCTGCTCTCTCTTTCAGGATATCCAGAGTATTAGCCTCCCTCATCCACCTGCCCCATGGATACAGGACCCTCTCCTTGGCTCTCCCCAGACTCACTCTCCACACCACATCAAGACGTACGGTACGGAACCTCTCTCCCCCCTCCCCAGTCCCTCCTTCAGTAGTAGCCCTTTATCTTCTCCCACTTTCCCCCCACCCCGCTGTAAAATCCATCCACCTCTTACATCCCAACAAAACATAAGGCACATCCTCCCCTCACCTAGATTTTCCTGTCTTCCCCTACCCATTACTTACTTCCCTGTGTACACCAAGAAGACTTACCATCACATCCCTCGCTACTCTACTGCGCTTACAATAGCAGCCCTTCATATCTCTTCCCCCCGCCTGTTCCTTTCCCCCATTTATTTCCCATTCCCTTTCTTCTCCCACCTCTTTCCATTCACTTCTCCCCCCTCCCTCTTCCCTCCTACTCACATTCGAGTCCTCTTCATCCCTCCCTCCCACCTTCTTGAGTCACTTCCCCTTCCCTCCCTCTTCCAGCCCCCATTCACTTCTCCCTCCCCCTTCACTTCTTCCTCCCCCTTCGCTTGTCCCTCTCCCTTCACTTCTCCCTCCCCCTTCGCTTGTCCCTCCCCCTTCACGTCTCCCTCCCCCTTCGCTTGTCCCTCTCCCTTCACTTCTCCCTTTCTCCTCCCACCCACTTCCCTTCACTTACCCCTCTTCACGTCCAACTCCTTTCATTCACTCCCTAGGCCCCATCAAGACACAGCACCTCCCTCGTTCCTTCCAGCCCTCAGCTTCCCATCAGAAAACCCTGGGAAACATTTGGGCCCTCGTTGTGGAGTGAGTCAGTCAATCCCCCACTCTCCCTTTCTCCTTCCCACCTTCCCACTTTCCCTCTGCTTTCTCACTGATTGGCTGGTTTGGCGAGTCTGGCCTAATGAGCTTGACCAATCAGAGCCTTGGGAGTGAAAAGAGGATGATTGGTTTAGAGACAGAAAGCTAAAACGCGGACTAGAATAGCTTTGCATTTGGTCTGGATAGTGCCTAATTCAAAGCAGGAATGTTTAGTATTCTTCACCACAAAAGCCATCAGAGTTGTTAGAGCTGTGTGAGGATACAAATGAATGAATGAACGAATAAAGGCAATAAATAAATAAAATATCTTTATTGTATATAAACTAAAACAATTGAATTTGCACCCGTTTGCGACTACGCATGCCCAAATTTATTAGCCTTGGATGTGAGGCCAACCATTACCTTCAGAGAGAGAGAGAGAGAGAGAGAGAGAGAGAGAGAGAGAATGGAATATTAGTACATTAATTTGAGGCCATAGGTAGCATAATTCCTGTGAACAATTTAATATTTTTTCGCCAGAGTGCTAATCAGACCATTCAGAGATGCTTACATGAAAAACGATGATGTGTGGAGAAACGCCTAAATGATTTTGCTTTTGGAATAACGCAGCGTTCTGGGGGACTCGAACTAGCCAAGGTTTTGCGACTACTGTAATTATAATATTCCGTCACGTGAACAGTCTTTCTATTCTTTCAGAGATTTCCTGCACCTATAGTGCAGGCCGGGCCATACATTAGCCCGGTCAGTGGGGTATGGGCTGGATAAAAAATAATAAGGGGGGAGGACAAGACCTGGTGATTGACCAGCACACAAGTCCTGTCCTGGCTGGCTCTGTGATGTGTGCGACGTGGACAGTCCTCAGAGTTGCCTAGTAACGAGCGAGACTGCGGTTGCTAAGGGAAGACTTCTTTTAGTTGATGTGTTAAAGATGGCTGTATCTAACCCTGTTTTTGTTTTTCAATTTCTCAAAAACAAAAAAGAAAAAATCATCCGTTCACAGCTGAATTAAAATGAAAGGACGTCATACAACTGAACAATTGAACAGGTAAATTTGAAGATTTCCTTCCATATAGTTTTTTAAAAAATAAAACTATTAAAACGGCAATCTTCAGTGCATATTCGATAACTGTGAATCATTCAGGCAAGTCAGTAAACCACTTGCCTGGTAGTTATAAAATTATATGGACGCCTGTACAGGTAGTAGTGATAGAGTGATTTCATTGGACGTGGCGATAAAGAATGTGGATACTGTAAGAGAGAGAATCTTACGATTATGTCGTTCACGGGAAAACGACTGGCCATCATTACTTTGCTTAACCGCAGTAAGTAACTAAGTCCTACACCCCAACGGTGCTAGTGGACAAGCAAAAGTCGTAGACAGCAGACACTATAAATTAACGATAATACACTTCAGGACAGTTCGTTCGTTTACAGATTTCCTGCACCTATAGTGCAGGCCGGTGTCATATGCACGGAGTGACTTTATGCTGGAAGTTACCGTTCCCTTCTCTATTAAGCCTAAATTAATCTAACCTAACCAAACCTAACCTAACCTTAACCTAACCTTATCCTAGATCAACCTAACCTAAATAAACCTAAAATAAGCTAATCTTAATTTACGAAATGACTAATTTCACAATCTGCCTGTAACATACATATATACCTATATTTATGTATATCTATATATCGACCTATAGTTACCTACAGGTCGATAAGACATCCAGCTATCTTTCTGACACATGTATTTCATACAATGTTGTTGATAAATGGCACAAAATTTGAGATAACACACGGATGCTTTCAAAATAGAAGCTAAACGACCACTCGGCGCATGCGCACTGAGCGAAACGGTTACTTCCAGCATAAGTCACTCCGTGCATACGACACCGGGCCACACAGCAGTCCGAACACTGGGATATGAGCTGTTTAAATATATTAGCAAGGGAAAGATAAATGACATTATTTATGCATATTTACTGATAACTTAAAGGTACATATTTTAAGTTCTGTATCACTATAGTTTGGGTGTACCCATCAGTAGCTTTGGGACCCGGGGATAGGCTCCTCATTTATTACATTTATTTTATCCGTATCACTCCTTTCCGCCAACTTTTAAACTTTTCCTTTTTTTTTTTTCCCCTTCATCTCTCTCTCTCTCTCTCTCTTTCTCTCTCTCTCTCTCTCTCTCTCTCTCCATTGAATTAAAGGAGATATCCTCAAATAGGTGTAAGTACTATTCAAGTGAGCAAAACGAGTGGCAGCATTATATTTAAACTGATACTTGGCGTGTAAGAACCTTGCCCCATGTGGACTGTAAAATTTCCATGCTTAAGGAGGACCAAAACTTCCCCTCATTCTAAGCCAGTGAACCAGTTCTGGCATGCAGGCTAATTATCATTTTGAATTCGAAGTGAAAATTGCTTCCAAATGTACCAGACTTTTTCCCCAAAGAGGCAACTATAGTCGAAAAACATCAAAAATATTTTCGCTAGGCAAGAACAGAGCATTATTGCTGTGTGTGTGTGTGTGTGTGTGTGTGTGTGTGTGTGTGTGTGTGTGTGTGTGTGTGAATTTTTCCTAAAGTATTAGGTTAGTCATACCAGGCTGAACCTTTCTAAAAACAGTCAAGAAAGTAGCCATCCGCTTGTATTAGTAAAAAAAAAAAAAAAAAAAAAAAAAGGAAAGAAAAAAAGTGGTCTAACTTGCCAGAAATAAAACCCTGCTCACACTGGCACTATCAACAGTTGTGGTGTCGCCTGTATCTTGTTATTTACACAATACTGACAATGTGCTCATCGATAGCATACAAGAGGATATCAAGTGGTAATACGCAAAATAAATCGTTGATAATAAAGTCTTACATAATCTTTTAGGTGACAGCAGTGACGCACGGACAATTTATGGCGCAAAGGCTCTATAATAATAATAATAATAATAATAAAACTCACTTTTCCCAGTTACTATTAATACGAGAGAGAGAGAGAGAGAGATTTCAAACCAACAAATGAATGGGAGAAGAGGTCAATCCTATTTAAGCCTTTCTGTGTGCGCCTCAGCATAGAAGGCTTCGTAGCTCCGCTCATACAGTATTAGTAACGCAGAAGAGGATGTGAATGTGTGATAATCTATGCGAATGAAATTACTGAGGGAGAGATATTATAGCCGGAGTGTTTTCATTTGGCACAACTCACTACTCGGATACAGGTACAAAGTTGTGGTTACGTAAAATTCTATGAGCTTTGTTTGTGAGGTAAGACGATTGTTGTTGGTATCATTTAAATTCATCCTCAACAAAGTTAAAAGGAGTTACGGATCTTTATCAGGTAAAACTAAATCGACTACACAACGTTTCCTCATCCCAAGAGAAGACGGGTTCGTGTGTTGCATTCCAGGTGACACAGGATTCGTTGCACCTCTTCCATAGTTGTTTGCTCTGGACTTTGAACTTATCACTCGTCTTTAATTTTCTCAGTCCGAAGACATAGTTTTGTGTTTATTCTAATATTCAATATTATATTCAACATAATATCATTCAACGATATATTCAACAGTGGAAGGATCAGCAGTGATGAATGGGTTAACTTTACGCGAAAACCACTAGTGCGATTTTGACTAAAATTACAGGGATGATGGGGTACGACCTGCTAATCATCTGATTAAATTTTGGGCCATATTGGGCCAAGGCCCAGGCTGTAGGCCCCCAAAAAATGTTTTATAAAATGATTTTAAAACATTTTTTTCTAACCATAACTCCTTTCAATTTCGTCATATCCACATGGAACCTAAATCTAAATGTGCATCTTTCAAATCTGCATCAAATAACATGCCTCGTTACATCAGGGGGGTCATCCCCCAGTTAGCAGTAGGGGGGTCAATGTCAGGTAGGTCGGGCCTAAAATTTCAAATGGGCATAACATCAATTTTCACCCGATTTAATACGAATTTGTTATGTGACATATTTTACTAGATATCCTGTTGTGTTATACGTCAGCACTAAAATGACTCCTGGTGTCGTATGCACAAAGTGTCTTTATGCAGGAAGTTACCGTTCTGCTACGTGCGCATGCGCCGAGTACCCTGTAACTTGCTGTGCTGAAAGTATCTGCATGTTATTCAAGTATTGTGCCATTTATCAACATTTTATGAAATATATGTGTCCTGGAGATAGATGGATGTCTTATCGACCTATATGTAACTGTAGGTCGATATATAGGCTAGATATATATAAATAAATACACGTATGTATGTTACAGGCAGACTGTGAAATCAGTCATTTCGTGATGTAAGGTTAGTTTAATTTAGGTTTATTATTATTATTATTTATTGATCTAGGATAAGGTTAGGTTAGGTTAGATTAATTTAGGCTAAATAGAGAAGGGAACGGTAACTTCCTGCATAAAGTCACTCCGTGCATGACACCGGGGGCGGGTTTGCGGTGCCTTTGCACCTCCTCATGTTTGTTCTGTTTCTGTTTCTCTCTTTCTTTCTCTCATTCACCCTTCCTACTCCTTTACATCCTCTTGTTTTTGTTTTCCTTTACCTCTGTTATCCCCCCTCTCTTTCACATCCTCCCCTCTCCCTTTTTGCTCTTCCATCTTCCCTTTCGCATTCCCCTCTTCTGATCTCGCCTCTACCTTTTTATCTTTCCTTCCTATCTTCTTCCTCTCTTTCCATCCCTTATGTCTAGTTTTCCTGTTGAGTGCTCCCCCTATCTCTCACCTTTACATCTCTCTCTCTCTCTCTCTCTCTCTCTCTCTCTCTCTCTCTCTCTCTCCTCATTTCACTTCTCTTCAGTCTGTTCTTTTGCCTGCTTTTCAGTGTCTGGCTTCCGTCTCCCTGCTTCTCATTCTTTCTTTCTCTATCTCACATTAATATTCTTTTATTTTCCCGTTCCCAGCCTTCTTTATTTATATGTTTATCCGTTTGTATATGATGTGTTTATATATCTGCCTAAAATCTTCGTTTCATTTTTTTCCTTTCCTTTTTTTTTTTTTAATGCCGTTTCTCTCTCTCTTTTTTTTTTTTTTTTTTTCTCTCTCTCTCTGATACACATACATATACATACTTTCCCTTTCCCTTTCCTTCTGTCTCTTCGTCTGTGTCTATGAATGTTTTCCTGTAACTCTATCCCTCTTTTTGTCTGTCTGTCCCTTCTATCAGTTTATGTAACTACACAAGTATCGCCCACTTTTACAATCTTCTTTCCCTTCTCGTCTTTCTGTCTGTCTGTCTGCATGTCTTTGTGTGTGTCTGCGTGTCCTATGAGCGATTTCTGTCTGTCTGTCTTCTTGTTTGTCTATCTTTTTTACCAACGCACCTTTCGTTCCCTTCCCTTTCCTTATTCGTCTGTCTATTTGCCTGTTTGTCTGTCTGGCGTCCTGACAGTCTTTCTGTCAGTCTCTTTCCTGAATGTCCCTTTCCTGCCTCTCCTTCCCTTCGTTTGCCTGTGTTTCTGTCTGTCTGTCTATCTTCATGCTCTCTCTTTACTTATGCTCATCATTTCCTACCTTATAAAATTTTCCTTTTCGCGATCCCCTCCCCCCCTCCCTCCCTCTCTCTCTCTCTCTCTCTCTCTCTCTCTCTCTCTCTCTCTCTCTCTCTCTCTCACCTGATGCAGTCAAAAACATCTTCACCTTCACTGTTGTAAATAACTGGAATACCATCCGTATGAATGTGGTCGAAACCAGTACCATAAACATCGTCGAAAAGAGTTTGGATATACTGTACATCTTGATGTGACCGGTATTATACAAATACGAGAGTAGGTATGTGTTCATATGTGTGTGTGCACGTGTACATATGTATGTGTATGAGTACCAGTAAGGGTATTCCCTATCTCTGGGAAGGAGAGGATAGTGATCCATGACCTGACGGCGTGATCTGACGTGACCTGAACCTAAACAGTATAAGAACATAAGAAGAGAGGATAACTGCAGTAGGCCCCTTGCACTGGGCTACGAGGTGGGCCAGGCCCCCCCCCCACCTTCTCTAACGGGGAGGGGGGGTGGAAATCAATTACTACTACTGCAGTAGGCCGGTTGGCCCATGCTAGGTAGCTCCTAGAAGAGTAACTGAAATACTACAGTGAGTTAAGGACAGCAAACAAGAAGGCTCTCCCCCGCCCTCCAAACCCTCCAGCCGAGGCCAGCAGGAAAAAGTCAGAACACCACGCAGTATAGAAAAAACTGGCGTGGACATTTTATAGGAAAGTGTGAAAGAAGACTAGTGACTATCATAGTGTAACCTGAAAAGGAAAAAGTATGAATTAGTATTGTTTTTTTTTTTTTCTATACCTACCTCTTATTTGTCATATGCTTATCTAACCTTTGCTTGAAACTCTCAATGGAAGAGGCAGCAACTACTTTACTAGATAGCTTATTCCATTCGTCTACTACTCTATTACCAAACCGATATCTACCTATTTCCTTACTGAAACGGAATTTTTCTATTTTGAAACCAATACTTCTAGCTCTGTCCTGTATGCTCACTTTAAGTACCTTGCTAATATCTCCCTTATTTATACCCTTCATCCACTTAAACACCTCAATTAAGTCTCCCCTTACTCTACGCCTCTCTAGTGAGTGCAGACTTAGTCTTTTTAGTCTGTCTTCATATGACAGGTTCCGGACATCATGTAGCATTTTTGCCATTCTTCTCTGTACATTTTCTAACGAGTTATTATCCATTCTATAGTAAGGACACCAAAATTGTACTGCGTAGTCTAAATGTGGCCTTACTAATGCCAGATAAAGCTGCAATATTACTTTTAATGACCTATTGCTCACGCTTCTCGAAATAAATCCTAGGACCCTATTTACCTGTACTTTATTTTTCACTTTAATATACTGTTGCCTTGGTCTGAGGTGGTTACTAACCATAACTGCTAATCTCTCCCGCATTCTGATTTGCCAATTCCTTTATCTAAGCCGTATTTAGTATTTCCAATGGTCTTGCCTACGTTAAGTACTTTACATTTTTCAACGTTAAATTCCATTTGCCAAGTTTTAGACAATTCGGGCAATATATCGAGGTCCTTTTGTAAGTTATGTCAATCGTCAGTCGAGTTAATGATACTCCCTATTTTTGTATCGTCGGCAAATTTGCTGATATATATATATATATATATATATATATATATATATATATATATATATATATATATATATATATATATATATATATATATATATATATATATAAGGGACGAGTACTGAACCCTTTGGTACACCGCTATTTACTAATCCCCAGTCCGACTTAGTTCCATTTATCAGTACTCTACTTTCGTCCTTTCAGCCAGGATTCTATCCATTCTAAAATATCGCCGTCTATACCGTATGCTCGAATCTTTCTAAATAACCTTTCGTGTGGAACCCTAGCCAATTGCTTTACTAAAGTCCAGATAAATAATATCGTAAGCTTTATCACTATCAACTGCCTCATAGACCTCCGAGAAGAATGACAAGTTTTTGAGGCAGGATCGCCTTTGCTGACTTTCATTTATTAGATTAAATCATTCTAAGTGTTCTCTAAGTTTATTTGCCAAACTTGACTCTAAAATTTTTCCTACTATTGACGTTAGACTTATCGGACGATAATTCGACGTAGCTGCTTATCACCCTTGTTAAAAATGGGCACTGTGTTTGCTGTTTTCCACTCCTCTGGATTCTGAAATTAAAGTCATTAAATAACGTTAAAAGTGGCTGACATAATTCTTCTTTGGTTTCTTTTATAATGTTTGCATATATATCGTCCGGACCTGGCGATGTTTGAGGTTTTAACTTATTAATTTCTTTCAATATGTCCTCCTTACTCATAGCTATTTGACTAAGAATATTTTCCGTATTATCATCGTAAATATCTGCTGCTTGAGGGACCAGGTCTAGGTTTTCCTTGGTGAATACTGACATGAAATAATTATTTAGGATAGAGCACATTTCTTTATCTTCACTGGTAATGTCACCGGATTCTGTTTTGAATGGTCCTATCTTTATATTTCATACGGTAAAAAACATTTGGGGTTTTCTTTCGATTCACCAGCAACCTTAATTTCATAACTTCTCTTTGCCTTCTTAAAATCGCGTACCGGTTACGTAAGTGTTCCTCTCCACGTTTTATTTTTCTATATATTCCTTTCTTTTGAGAGATTTTAATCTGTTGTTTAACCATCCTGGTTCTGAATTATTCGTTCTAAACGGTTTTGAAGGGATATATCTATCTTGGCCTCCTTTATTATATTTACTATAGTAGCCGCAGCGAGAAATGAACGCTGTGGTGGGGCAGCCGGTCATCCGGGAATTCCCCCACTGTAGCCATATCCTCATGTCACCGACCATAGAGGTAGGATGTCGCCGACCATCGGCCACCGCTGCAGCCCCGCTCCATGATCCTTACCCTGTGTCTCTGGCTTTCTCTTTCTCTCTCGGTTTCTATATAAACTGGTGTATTTCCGAAACTAATTATGAAATTATTATGACTTTTGTTCCACACCACCACTGAGGTAAAAATCAAGGAGAGTTTTCTGTATAAAGGTTTCCCCCCCCTTGTCTGAGGGCAGGTCAGTTCTGGCGAGTGTATAATTATTGGTAAGGCGGTGGTATAGGCAAGGCCGCACAACCCCGCTCATATGCCACATTTAGGAGGGGGGGGAAACCTTTATACAGAAAACTCTCCTTGATTTTTACCTCAAAGGTGGTGTGGAACAAAAGTCATAATAATTTCATAATTAGTTTCGGAAATACACCAGTTTATATAGAAACCGAGAGAGAAAGAGAAAGCCAGAGACACAGGGTAAGGATCATGGAGCGGGGCTGCAGCGGTGGCCGATGGTCGGTGACATGTAAATATGGCTTCAGTGGGGGAATCCCAGGTCATCCCGTCTGCCCCACCACAGCGTTCATTTCTCGCTGCGGCTACTATAACTCGTTATATTTCTCACTGGCCGAACGTCTGCTTGGTACTGGACCTGGGTTAATCCTCGTCACCTGTACTCCACTTCCACCAATGACCTCATCTTCCCCAGAGACCTGGCGGACATTCCCACCCGTGTTCTGCCCCTCATCTATGACCTGGGGTTCCCCACTGACCTGGCTCTCCCTAAAGTAGCTATTCTCCCTGTGGAATACAGTTCTAAAATAAGCTCTTAATCCATCGAAATCTCCTAGACGAAAATTAGGAACGGTGGAGGTACTTTCAGTGGAACAGACATCCCAATTAAATCTGAACTTAATTTCATGATCGCTATTACCAAGTCGTCAACCAACCTCTGTAGCACTAATGACATTTTCTTTATTAGCTAAAACCAAATCTACTATATTATTACCTCTGATGTGCTCCCTGATATTCTAATAAACGAAATTATCCTGTACTACCATCTAGAAATTCCTCTGACTGCATCCCCTGTCTGATTTCGCCAATCAGTCCTTGGCAGATTACGATCCCCTACAGTTATTACTAAGCTGGACTGTGACGCTTTTCTAATTTCCTCCCAAAGGTATTTACTATATATAGTGTACCAGGTGTGGCCATCGCCCTCATCAACGTACTCCTACCGTTTTCTGTTCTTTCGTGATATGGAACCAGTAGAAATGAACATAAAATGACTCTCTCTCTCTCTCTCTCTCTCTCTCTCTCTCTCTCTATGGTGTTATGGTGTACAATTATAAATAGTAGGAAAGCGTTGTTATGAAACCTTTTATGACTAAATAATCCCAAATTGTGGTTTCTGACACTAAACTAAGTTTCTCTTTTCATGGGCTTCTGACAATTAAAATTTTCTATCGTCTGCAAAAGATCTGTTCGTTATAAAGTTTCTCTCTCTCTCTCTCTCTCTCTCTCTCTCGTAGTAGTAGTAGTAGTAGTGGTAGTAGTAGCAGTAATAGTATTGGCGAAGGTGAGGTGCTTTTATTTAAAATTTTTGTAGTGACGGCCCCTTAAATTATCTGTGCACGTCACTGCTCCTGTCACCTAAAAAACTATGTAATATCTTATTCTCAATGATTTTTTGTTTGTTTGTTTACTGCAGCTTGATAACCTCTTGTATGGTATCGATGAACACAAGAAATAGGTTAGAACATCATGGGTGTGGGATGTGCCCCAGCGAGTAAGGTTGTATTCTGGGCCTTTGGGGCCAAATTTGGCGTATTATTTATGGCTAATCAAACTGAAGAGCAACGCTCGTAAGTCATAACGATTTCAAATAGGTACTGCTTGCCATGACTGGTCTAACGACTTAGAACACACACACACACACACACACACACACACACACACACAATTTTGGTGCCCTGTTCTTGCTTAGCGGAAATGCTTTTGAAGTTTTCGGCTACTGTTGGTTCTTTGAGTGGAAAATCTGGTACACCTTAAAAGCAATTTTTATGGTGATTTCAAAATGATGTGCCATGACTGGTTCACCAGTTGAGAAGAAGAGAAAGTTTTGGTCCTAATCAAGCAAGAAAAATTTTCAATCCATATGACGCAAAATTTTCTCACGCCAAAAATCGGCTGAAGTATACTGCTACCGCTGGTTCAAACAGTAATGAACCTACTTGATAGTATCTCCTTGAACACAGTGGAGAGAGAGAGAGAGAGAGAGAGAGAGATGTAAGAAAAGTGCGAAAATGGAGGAGAGTGAGGGAAACAATAGGATTAAAAATATAGCGACAGAATAATTGAGTGGCACAGTCGCAGGTTCCAACACTACTGAAGGACAAACACAGTAAATCAATGCTATGTGGTGAAATAGTTAACATATCAAGCACTGAGTTATCAGTAAACATTTATATATAATTATTCTCATTACTTTTTATTATTATGTATATGTTGAGATCTTAAATTTTGGGGTTTATGCTGATAACCTCTATAAGCTGTTGTCTCTTTGGATGCATTGGGTTTAGCTATATAGAACAGAAACTTAAAGCAACAGTAAACAGTAACTTTTCAAGAACGTCAGACTCATAAGCTTCCCTCTTCCAGTACGTAAATACTTACGGGTCACGCCCAGTTAAATCACATTTTACCCATTACACCGACAGGCGTCCATCTACCTTTATACTTACCATGCAAGAAGTTTACTGAATTGCCTGAATGGCGATTATACGAGTAGAATAAGCACAGAGGACTGCTGTTTGTTTTATTGTTTAATAGATGTCGAAAGGAAAATGTCGTCAGCTTTACCTGATACGGCAATTTTTAACATTGTGACATCCTCTTACGTGTGTTCAGACTTTTTTTTTTTTTTTTTTTTTTTTTAAGTAACAGGTTTAGATTCAGCCTTCGTTGACCCTATTACTACGATAGGCCTCCTTTCAGCGAATTATCTGACACTTCAACATCATCTTTAACTGTTCAGTACAGAGAGAGAGAGAGAGAGAGAGAGAGAGAGAGAGTATGAGAGGATTATAAAGATGAGAAATTCAGAGTAGCCAAGCACTGACTGCGAACGTTGCTGGTATGGCAGTTATTTACCAGTACTACACGAAATAAATGAATTAGGCAAAATACATATCATTACGTTTTCAGTCTATGATAATATTAAATTATTAATAACTTTATACTTAAAAATTGAGCCAATGGAAATCTCGGCTTCCACCATAATAATTGAAGGAAATCTTTGAACGAACGATTCATACCTAAAAATAGATGCTATTGGATATTAAACTTTAATTGCTGAGGGTTAAAAGAAGACTGAAATCTGTCTCCGCTGTTTGGGTTTGGGGCCTGGTTACTTATTGCAGACATTCATGACCTGACTCTTCCGTGAACTGCGAAATTATGAGCTTGCCTCTTCTGGGATGTAAATTCTTAGGGGTCATGTCGAATTAAATCACCCTTTACCCACTAGACAACCATGCGTCCATTTAGTTCTATAATTACCAGGCAAGTGGTTTACCGAATTGAACATAGAACATAAGAAGAGAGGATAACTGCAGTAGGCCGGTTGGCCCATGCTAGGCAGCTCCTAGAAGAGTAACTGAACTACTAGATTGAGATAAGGAAAGCAAAGAAGAAGGCTCTCCCCCTCCCTCCAAACCCTCCAGCCGAAGCCGGCAGGAAAAAGTCAGAAAGAACACGCCGTTTAGAAAAACTGGCGTGGACATTTTACAGGAAAGTGTGAAAGGAGAATAGAGACTATCATAGTGTAACCTGAAAAGGAAAAATTATGAATTAGTATTGGTTATAAGATTTTCTTTTTTCTATATCCACCCCTTATTAGTCATATGCTTATCTAGCCTATGCTTGAAACTCTCAATGGAAGAGGCAGCAACTACTTTACTAGGTAGCTTATTCCATTCGTCTACTACTCTATTACCAAACCAATTTCTACCTATTTCCTTACTGAACCGGAATTTTTCTAGTGTGAAACCATTATTTCTAGTTCTATCCTGTATGCTCACTTTAAATACCTTGCTAATATCTCCCTTATTTATACCATTCATCCACTTAAACACCTCAATTAAGTCTCCCCTTACTCTACGCCTCTCTAGCGAATGCAGACTTAGTCTTTTCAGTCTGTCTTCATATGACAGGTTCCGGACGTCATGTATCATTTTAGTCATTCTTCTCTGTACATTTTCTAACGAATTAATATCCATTCTATAGTAAGGACACCAAAATTGTACTGCTTAGTCTAAATGTGGCCTTTCTAATGCTAGATAAAGTTTCAGTATTACTTTAGATGATCTATTGCTCACGCTTCTCGAAATAAATCCTAGGACCCTATTTGCTTTATTTCTCGCATTAATTGCCTGAATGACTGACGACTAATGAGTATGCACTGAGTATACTTGTTTCATTTGATTCATTTCTTATTAAGTGGGAATAAACGTCAACAGTCTTACCTGTTTATCTTTGTCTTATGATGTCCTCTTAAATCATTTCCTGCTGTCGTCATTCAATTTTGTTCACTTTTTTTTTTTTTTTTCCGCAATAGTTGAGTTAGATACGCCATCATCAAACCAGTCACTACAATAGGTCTCACCTTAGCGAATTATCTGAAGACAGGGAAAATAAACAGATGAATAATGTCTCGGGATTATGGGGGTTAAATTCTTTTTCTTCTTCTTCCTCTTCCCCCTTTTTATTGTCGATTAAGAAACCCCATCACCATTTTCCTGCCTACCTGTTTAGTAGAATACATTTGATTTTCTTTCATTATATCCTATGCAGTTTATGGAGAGAGAGAGAGAGAGAGAGAGAGAGAGAGAGAGAGAGAGAGAGAGAGAGAGGTACAATTCAAATTATGTACTCATGGAAGAAGTGTTCGGAAACCTTTAATGGCACTGAATAAAACCAAGGTAGAGTTTCCTTTTAAACTTTGATGAGGCTGAGCTTGACTGACACCCATCAACAGTCATCTTACCTCATAAACAAAGCTCATAGAATTTTACGTAACCGCGACTTTGTACCCCTGGGGGTAGGTTTTTTTTTTTTTTTTTTCAAGAATACTCCCCCAGAATCCCTGCTTGTCGTAAAAGGCGACTAAAAGGGTTGGCGGAGGGTTAGTGCTCCTCCCCGAAAAACAGCTAACTAAAAAAACAAACAATAAGCCTCGGACAAGGACTGACCAAACGATGACGACCAAGGACCGGACAAAGGACATGGTTATTGGAACCTTGAATGTAAGGGGAGCGAATGATGAGGTGAAAGAGAGAGAGATTGTCCAGGTGCTTGAGGGTGCGAAAGTGGATGTATGTGGAATAACTGAAACAAAATGGAGAGGAGAAAATGTGAGAGAATGGGAGTATGTATGGGGTATATGTGCAGGAGTAGGTGAGAATGAGAGGGCAAAGGAAGGAGTATGTATAGTTGTGAGTAAAAGATGGAAGAGGAGCATAAGACAGTATGGATCAGTTGGGTCAAGGATTGTGTGGGTAAAGTTGAAAGTTGGAATACAAATGTGGGCGATTGTGTGTGTGTATGCGCCAACGCAAGATCGTGCTAGAAGAGTGAGAGAAGAGTTCTGGACAAATGAAGAAGTGTGCATGGATAAGTTTGGAAGGAATGAGAGAGTGTTTTTGATTGGTGATATGAGTGGTAAAGTTGGGAATGTGAAGGTGGATGGAATAGTTGGTGAGTGGGGTATGCATGCTGACATAGATGAGAATGGGAGTGCGTTAGTGGACATTTGTGCTGGGAGGGGGTTGGTGATAGCCAATACCCTCTTCAGGCATAAAATGATCCACAGGTATACATGGCGAGTGATGAGAAGGGTGGGTGGTGTACTGAATGAAAGGAAGGCAATGATTGATTATGTATGTGTGGATGAAAGGATGCGAAGATGTGTAATGGATGCAAGAGTTTATAGAGGTTGGGGGGAGGGGGTGGACTTTCTGACCACTACTTGGTGGTGGCCAGAATTAAAGTTCAAGTAAGATGGAGGAATGGAAGAAGGGAAAGATGAGAGGAAGGAGTAGTTGCAAGGAGAGTGGAAAGGTTACAAGAGGATGAGAAAAAGGCAGAGTATAAGAGAGAAGTGGAGCAACGATTGGGCAAATATGAATTGGAGCAGATGGGAGACATGGAAGGTGTGTGTAGGATATTTACAAAAGAAATATGTGCAGCATGTGATGTGGTGTGTGGAAGGAAGAGAAGACGGAGGGGGGTGCATGGAACAGCGTGGTGGACTGAAGAGGTGAAACAGACTGTGGCACAAAAGAAGAAAGCATACAATGAATGGATGAGAAATAGGGGCGTGGAAGAAGTTGAGAGGCGGAAGAGAGAGTTATATGTAGAAAGAAAGAGGTGAAAAGATTAGTAAGAGAGAGTAAGAAGTGAGTGGATGAGGAATTTGGAAGGAATTTGAGTGTAAAGTGGAGGGACTGTAAGAAAATGTTCTGGAAAGAGGTGAAAAGAGTAAGACAGGGTGGAAGTGAAGTTAGCAGGGGAGTGAAAGATAAAAATGGTAGATTACTAGTGGAGAAGTGAGAAAAAGTGAGCAGATGGAGAGAACACTTTAAGGCAGTGGTTTTCAACCTTTTTTCTCTCACGGCACACCAAGCCGGGCGTAAAATGGGCGAGGCACACCATCAGTGTTTCAAAGTAGAACTAATGACCTTCATACGTCAAGCATGTTAATTACTGTTAATTATTTATTATTTTTTATGGATTATCATGGTTTTCACAATATTACTTTCTTCTGCATATTTATTACTCCACAATTACAGTGAAATATGATGTCCTTGACAAAGTTACCAGCTATCAAACACAATAAAAATTATGAAGAATTAAAACACAAGATAGTGATTTTATTCACGCACAAGCATGTGTAAAAATAAATGGCCTTTTCATGGACACAGATACCATTGGGAAATGAAACATGATGTCCTTGATAAAGTTACTAGCCATTAGAAATAATATGAAGATTTGAAACTAAAGATACTAATTTTATTCGAGCACAATAACCATCAAAAATAAAAGGCCAATTCAAACAGAAATATCAGTGGGAAATGAAACATGATGTCCTTGATAAAGTTAGTAGCCATTAGAAATGTACATGAAAATTTAAAACTGAAGATATTGATTTCATTTAAGTAAAAACATGACTAAAAATAAAAGCCTTCTCCATACATACAGATATCAATCGGAAATTTGACCTTGGTGTTGTTTCAGAATGTGCCTCATCCGAGGTCGAATGGTGGAGAGGCATACCCTCAAGTCCTCCTCCAGTGTCTGAAGCCATGACCTGTTCTTGTTTTTTACTCTGTTCATTGCAGAGAAGCCAGTCTCACACAGATAGGAAGTTGAGAAAGGAAGAAGAGCTCCAACTGCATTCTTAGTAATGGTAGGGTATTCATCTCGAAGGGACAACCAGAAAGTAGTCATGTTTGTGGATCCATGTTTTAGTTTTAGTGCTCTGTCATTCCTGATTTCTGTCAGCTCATCCTCTTCGGTAACTGTTAGCTCTGCTGACTCGTACGTACTTGCCACAAACGGATTTCTTACCCAGTCCAAACACGATATCTCAGGTGATGGAAAATACTTTTCAATGTTCTTACTCAGTAGCGACAAGCTTTGTAGAATCAACGTAAGAAGATTTTTGTCCAGTCTGCAATCTTTTGTTAATTCAAACACTTCAACTTTGTTCTCTTTTTTTTTATTCTGGATCCCCACAACGTTAGTTTTTCCTTAAATGCATAAATTTTATCTGTACAAGTAAGAATGTTTTCGTTTTTTCCCTGCATACTCTTATTGAGAGTGTTCAGTGCTTGAAAAATGTCAGCTAGGAATGCCACTTTATTTCACCAGGTTTCATCACTAAGTAGGTCAGGCAGTTGAGACCCTTCTGAAGTTAAAAATATAAGAAGATCCTCTTAGTTCATAAAACCTTGAAAGAACTCGCCCTCGAGATAGCCACCTCACTTCTGTGTGCAGTAGCAGTTGTGTGTGAGCACATTCCATGGCAGAACATATACTTGAAGAAAGCCTTGATTTTAATGGTCTACTTTTGATATAGTTAACTATTCTGATTGTCTCATCTAATACTTGCTGCAACTCAGGAACTAATGATTTTGAAATAAGGGTCTCTCTATGCAGGAAACAATGTGTAAAAACAATGCCAGGGTTTTTCTGTTTTGCAAGTGCAATGAATCCTTTTATTCTCCCTGACATGGAAGGGGCACCATCTGTGCAGATACTCATGCATGATTTCCATGACAAATCATTTGAGCTGAAATAGCTGTCAACCACCTCAAAAAATATCTTGACCTCGTGTTGTTTCTGGAAGTGGTTTGCAAAATAAAAATTGTTCAGTTATGTCTTCATTACAAACAAGCCTGATAAATGGTAAAGTTGAGCTTTTCCAGTGATGTCAGTGGGCTCATCCAACTGGATGGCAAAAATTCTCACTTCTTTGATACGAGCTATGATTTGTGACTCAACGTCTTGAGACATATCAGAAATACGACGACTGATGGTGTTATCTGACATTGGGATTTTCAAAATCTCTTTTTCACATTTTTCACCAAATATAATGTTCACAATTTTGCTACATGCTGGTAATTTTACTGACTCTGCAATTGTATGTGCTTTCATTTTTTTGGCAATCATTTCTGCAACAGCATAACTTGCTTCTTGAGCTTTGGCAGATACAGTCGTGATACTGGTGATTTGTTGAGACTGGCGTGTTTGGCCAGTGATAAGCCTTTTAAAATATTCAGTTGATTTCTCACATAAATGAGAGTGCTTTGTCTGAAGATGTCTTTTAAGTTTACTTGGAACCATCGCTTGATTCGCTAGTCTTTCGCCACAAACAACACAGACAGGACGTGGTTCCTCTTCTCCAGATGAAGTGAATCCGAAGGACAAGTAGTCTTCTTTATACAGTCGCACAACTGATTTGGAAGTAATACTGTCTGTCCTAATTGTCTTGCTTCCAGAACTAGTTCCGGCCACACTAGCTTCACTGCCCTCATCTCCTAACGTTCGTTTCATAATTACATTTCCTGATCTTTACTTTTAAGACGTATACAAGGAAGAGGGGCGCCGGGCAGCGCGTCCAAGTGCCGCTGTGGTGAAGGCCCGTATGGCTGAGAAAATCCGTTAGCTCGGAGGCCCGGCGGAATAACAGTTACCAGTTCGTACATACAGTGTGATATGCCCCCCAGAAATAAGGTATAATATAAATTCACAATTAATTAAATTCATTGTCATTAAGCCGTGACAAATGATAGTCATACTCATAGATGTCACATTTGCCATGTGCACGTTGTTTGAGGGAGGATCAATCTTCCTTCCCCAATTCCCACGGCACACCTGCAGTTGCTTCGCGGCACACTGGTTGAAAATCACTGCTTTAAGGATTTGTTGAACGTACAGGATGGAAGTAATGCGAGTATAAGTGGCTGGGGAATGGCTGGGAGAAGGAGGGAGGTGAGAAGACAGAAAGAAATCAGTAGGATAGTAGTTGTGGAAGCAATGAAGAAAGTTAAATCGGGGAAAGCCCCAGGAATTGATGGAGTGTGTGGTGAAATGCTGAAGCATGGGGGAGAGATAGTAGTAGAATGGATGTGGAAGATGTGGAGATTGGCCTGGGAGGAAGGTAGAGTCCCGGAGGATTGGAAGTCAGGTATAATTATTCCCTTGTACAAAGGAAAAGGGGAAAAAGAAGTGTGTGGTAATCATAGGGGCATTTGTCTTCTTAGTATAATAGGAAAAGTGTATGGTAGGATACTTATTGACAGAGTTAGAGAAAGAACAGAGGAATTAGTTGGAGAAGAACAGGGAGGCTTTAGGAAGGGAAGAGGTTGTGTAGATCAGATATTCATTCTTAGATCTTTAGTGGAAAAGTTTCTAGAGAAGGGAAAGAAGTTGTATGCGGCTTTCATGGATTTGGAGAAAGCATATGACAGGGTGGATAGACAAGGATTGTGGAAAGTGTTAAAAATATATGGAGTAGATGGGAAGTTGTTGAATGCTGTGAAGAGTATGTACGATGGTGCGAAGGCTGCAGTGCGTGTGGATGGTGAACTAAGTGAATTTTTCTCTTTGAAAGTTGGGTTGAAACAGGGATGTGTCATGTCTCCATGGTTGTTCAATCTGTACATGGATGGGGTAATAAGAGAGGTACAAGGTAGGGTAGTGGATGTTGGAGTGGCCCTGGTGAGAGAGGATAGTGTTTGGAAACTCCCTGTACTGTTGTTTGCAGATGATACTGTGTTGTTGAGTGAAGACGAAGGGGAGCTGCAAGGCTTGGTGGATGAGTTTGGGAGAGTGTGTAAGAAACGGAATCTAAAGGTGAATGTAGGGAAGAGTAAAATGATGGTCTTTGAGAGAGGTGAAGTCAGTGAATGTACAGCGAGGTTGGATGGTGAGGAATTGGAAAATGTGAGTACGTTTAAGTACTTGGGTAGTGTGATGAGTAAGGATGGAGGTTTGGGGGGTGAAGTGCTTGAAAGGGTACGGCAGGGAAGAAAGGTTGCTGGTTCTTTGAAAGCAGTGATAAGAAACAGGGAAGTGAGCATGGAAGTGAAAAAGTTACTACATGAGAGTATTGTGGTACCAACTCTAACGTACGGAAGTGAAGCTTGGACGTTGTTGGAAGGACATAAGTCAAGAGTGAGAGCAGTGGAAATGAGTTATTTAAGTATTGATTGTCAGGGTGAAAATACACACACATTCATAAATTACAAAACCCCGTTGATATATATATATACTGTATATATATATATATATATATATGTATATATATATATATATATATATATATATATATATATATATATATATATATATATATATATATATATAATATTTTAGCCACAGGCCATGCATGCGTATCAGACTCTGGTGAGTCAAGTGGTGATACACGAATCTATCTCATTCAGCCGCTGTCTACTGACCATCAAGTCACGGCCTTCTCAACCACAGCCAGTTAAGCAGTAAATAATTCGCTATGATCTGATGGATATTATGACTTTAAATATTATTTCAGGTTGAAGACGTTGTACTACCCAGGAAATTTCGAAGAATATGCAGTATAAACACAGAAGTAGTAATATGCACTTACACTCATAAATGGCTAAAATATGCATTTGGAAATGCATATATGCAATGCAAATTCATGATTATCCTATGCCTACTTATGAGTCTATGTGAGTTAAACTCAGAGAGTTAGACAGCCAGAGACCCAGTATTATACACTGCACAACACACACACGCAGACGCAATTAATTGACCTGAAAAGGTCTAGGTCTGGTTTATGCTTAAATTAGTTTGTGACAAGCACCCAGCATGTGCTTACGATTTAGGAAATAAATAAATTCACACTGACAGCTAATAAAGTTGCATTTGTCTTAAAATCTGACATACTTTAATGCCTTTTGGGGTAAAAAATACTAATGGTTGACTGAAACAACGAAGAAATGGATTATTATTATATACGGTACTATATCTTCCATACCCTACGTATCTGCGTTACAATTTAGAATGTACTGCATGAGCAACGTTTCTGAGACGTATCTGAGGTAAACGTCTGATATTAGTCTGTCCCAGAAGGGGGACGAGTCATTTTATATGGTTACGTGTTGGTGATGTCAGTGTGTTTATATCAGCCTTGCATGATCACTGAACTGACCATTTTTCATCATGTCATGAACCATCACTTTACAGCTTGTTGCTACTTCGTGTGTTCCCCTATCATAAAAACACATCCATTTAAAATCAAAGCAAATTATGTTACGACATTAAATGGCTACTAAGCTTCTCCCCTACATTCCGCTACCCCTACTTCCATCCCTTCCAACACACAGCTACTTCCACTACCTCCCCCCCAATCCCTCACGTCCCACCCTTCCCACCACACAGCCACCCCCCAATCCCTCACCTACTCCGCACGTCCCACCCTTCCTTTACCCCCAACACTGTTACCAGATCAAATTATGTGCCGCTTCTGCTGCCTTCTACGCCGTGTCCCGCGCGGAAATTTCTCCAACTGTACGTGAAGGAGGAAAAGGAGGAAGGAGGTATGGGAAAGGGACATGAAAAAGGGGAGAGGTGAAGTTTGAAGGAGTAGGTGAAGAAAATTTGGCTTTGATGGGAATGCTAAGAGGAGGAGGAGGCGGAGGAGGAGGAGGAGGCGGAGGAGGGGGTGGTGGTGGTGGTGGTGATGGAGGGTCAAGTGGAGGGAATAATTGTGAATGAAATTGGAAGGGTTGATAACGAAGAAGAAAAAAAGAAAGGAAAGAAGAGGAGGAGGAAGAAGAAAGGAAAAACAAAAGAAGAAGAAGAAGAAGAAAAGAAAATGAGGTCTTGGACTAATGCCTATCGACAGCATGAGTCCGTAACCCCATAACTACGCGGATATATTCTCTCTCTCTCTCTCTCTCTCTCTCTCCTAAGAACCTACGGCTTTATTTAAGGCACAAGAGGTTTTTCTAACTGTAGGAGCTACTTATAAGTCATCAACCCCTTCACTACGAATAACCTTTCCAAAGTTCAATAAAGTCATCTGAAATTAGCAAAAAAAAAAAAAAAAAAGAAAAAGAAAAGAAAAGAAAAGAAAAAAGTTGTCAGCAGAGTCAGAGGGTTGAAGCAGGCAATATATGATTTTCCTACGTCCAAAGTATCCCCTCGAATATGACTCACAATATTTAGTTTTAAGTTCAGGTCCCTAACTGCACCGTTGAGCGAACACGGACAGTGGGAAAGCATAAAAATAAATACAAAGGAGAAGAATTTTATCTGAGAGTGATTTAGACGAAACTGAATGTAAATACTGTCCCTACAAACCCCCTTATGGTGGGGACAACTCTAGTAATCCGATTTTGTTCATCTGAGTGTGTAATTAAGAAAAGAAAAGCCCTGAGTGTAATCTTGTCGCATAAGGAAGCTCCTTAACACCTTTTGTTATGTGATCTGTTTTGCTTGTTAAACTTTACTATTCTCCTTTGTCTTACATAAATCCATCTAATTTCGTCATCCTCCGCTTAAATAACGTACAAAAGGATACCAACAAGGAAATATTCAAAACTGAAGTCACTAAAGAAGAAGTATTAAGGAGTCTCCTTAGTCGTCGAGAATACCGACCAAGTACTCTGCTCCAGCTGACACCACATGATTTTATTCAGCCAAAACTGAGACACGGGGCGTAGGAGTGCTGAGTCACCACTAATCCTCATGGCCGGGGCACATCTATTATTGTATTCCAGCAAACGCCAGAACATTTTATGCAGCTGAGTTTATTCATACGGTCACCATTAAATCTGTAATTGTCAAAAAAAAAAAAAAAAAAAAAAATCAAGTACTGCCTTCATCTGAAGTCGAACGATTTTGTTCACCGAACGTGTCATAAGAATATAAGTGTTAACAGACATCATTAATCTTCTCATGTCTCAGTTAACTCTACCATTCTATTCCAAGGAATATTATATGATGTTGTTCAACGAGAATTAAAGGAACTTTAGCCACCATTAACCTTCCCGCTGTCGGGATAACTCTAGTATTCTATTTTAGCTAATGCCTGAGCATTTTGTTCATTTGTGAGCGAGTCATAGGAGCCTGAGTGATAAAAAAAAGTATTTCTTACTGAAGAAGAAGGAGCAATCAGGGAGGGAAACGCCCACGCCCACCAACTGTTTTTTTTTTTTTTTTTTTTTTTGTGTCCGACTTCTGGGCATAGACTTCACAGCCTGCTCTCAAGGCCCAGTAGTCTTTCTACATACCATACACCTCTCTACATGTCACCACTTCGGCTCTAACATCCACCGTCCATATTGAATACATGCTAGGACTGTCTCATACAGGACTGGCGTATTGGTATTAGCGGGGGTACTTTCATGACATGTCGGCGGGTTATCTGGTAGATCAGGAAAGTCTGCTTCTATGAAATTCAAATCCTTAAACTGTTCCCTGCCCCAGCCGGGATTCGAACCTGGGTCCATCAGGACTGCAGGCCGCCTCTCTACCGATTCAGGTTAATGGCCAGTTATTTGTCTTTGCCCTGTGACCTTGACCTTCTACAAATTACTCTTAAAAATTACTTCATTTTGCCTCACCTTAACTCTTTCACCGACTTTGGTGAAAATCGCATTAAAACTGGGTTCACATTGTCATAGGACTTTGCCTTCTGACAATTTCTTATGATCATCACCTTTGACTGTTTTCATATTCGAAGCTCGTTATCCTTGTTTTATCCTGAAGCCTACAAGAGGGTTAAGTCGACATGGGATAAAAACCGCTTAAGTTGACCTTGACATGTGACCTTGACCTCTGACAGTTTGTTAAAAAAAAAAAAAAAAATACGGGACCACCACCGGGGTTATCCTCAGGTCATCCACAAAACTTCAATAAAATCAGATCAAATTTGCATCAGTTATTTTGATCACACACTGACACATGGGGGAAACCTTGCCCTTGCCCTGTAGCCTTTACCACTGACTCATTGTTCTCAAACTTAAAATCCCTGGTTGTTGCCTGACCCTTAACACTTCCATCAAGTGTGCTTCAATTCAGATCAAAGCTGTTTGAGCCAAACTCGCCTCGAGTCCTTGGTCTTTGATTTTTCCCTGTAACCTTGGCCTTTTACAGATTTTTTCTCATAATCGAATCTTTATACTCTTGGCTTATCCTTAACACCTCCACAAAGTTTGGTCTAAATCGGTAAAAATTAATCTAAGTTGACCTTGGCTTGTGACTTTGTACTTTGACCTACCGTTCTAAAAAAAAAACAAGAGGTCAGCTCCTTAGCTGACCTTCACTTCTTCCACTAAGTTTCATTATACACTAGTCAGGTCAAAACTATTTATTTTATTAAACACACACAAGGGGTGAACTTTTACCACACCCTGTAACTTTGGCATCTGACTGATTGTTCTCAAAACTAAATTACTTCATTCCTTGCTCACCCTAAAACTAAGACCCAAGAATAGTCGTCGCTGGTTCAAAACTTTTAGGCTTATTTTGGCACAGCACATTTGGGCTTAGTTCGGTGACCTTGACCTTTAACCTATCGTTCTAATAAACAATGTGTATATTTGCCTCTTCCTCAATCTTTCCGCCAAGTTTGATTAAATCGGATAACAACTATTTATTTTGTCAAAACATACACACACACACACACACACACACACACACACACACACACACACACGCACACACGCACACACACACACACACACACACACACACACACACACACACACACAGACACACAGACGCCACTCAGATTATAACACCCGCTTTTGCTCTCTGGAGAGAGAGAGAGAGAGAGAGAGAGAGAGAGAGAGAGACAGACAGACAGACAGACAGACAGACAGAAACATTCGCCACTTAAATCATAACACCCCCTTTTGCTCTCTGGTTCGTGTGCAAACACAGGGTTAGGATGATGATGATGATGATGATGATGATGATGATGATGATGATGATGATGATGATGATGATGATGATGGCATTTGTTTTACCTGGGTGGAATTTTTGGCTTGTTTGTATCTGGCCGTGTTTGGTTAAAATTAATGTAAATTTTTATTGATCGAGTTTCCATTTAGGCGCATCATTGTATATGGGTGTTTGAATGTGTTTTAATTAAGGGTCGATATGAGTGGATATGATGCAATGCTCATTTGCATTTGTTGTTGTGGACATACAATGCATATAAAAATTGATTTTTTTTTTTTTTTTTGTAGCTGTAAATGTGGCTCTAACAGCGGGGAAATGAGCAACTCTTGTATTTACAACTTCAAAATACATATAGGCTACTGATATGATTATATATTCCCGAATATGTACATCAGTCTTTAGATAGGCACCGGAGACGGACAACTTCATGTGGCGGCATTAATATAACTCTGTCGATTACACAAACGTTCTTGGTCTCCTTCACAGTCGCACGAATGGAGGTTGGTGAACTGCAGAAAGGCAGTTTCAGCTTGTAATCCGCTGGGTTCACGTTCAGATGAGCCTGTGACCAAAACAAGAATATCAGTGTAAGACATTTTAATGTATTCGTATCTACAGTAGAATAATTAACTGAGGCGTGTGTAACGGTGTGTGTGCCGCATTCATAGCTCACTCATTGTAAGCAATATAGTGTTTACTGTACCGTGCGTTCTTCTCCTTAGAGGGAGAATGACAGCCAAAATTTTCTCTTCTCATATTGATGAAGTACGAATAAGAGGCAGATTCCTGTGGAAGTCGAAGTGTTTTAATGGATGTATTGTGTGTGTGTGAGTGTGTGTGTGTGTGTGAGTGTGTGTGTGTGTGTGTGTGTGTGTGTGTGTGTGTGTGTGTGTGTGTGTGTGTGTGTGTGTGTGAGAGAGAGAGAGAGAGAGAGAGAGAGAGAGAGAGAGAGAGAGAGTCGATATGTGTCACCGATATGAACCGACTCGATGAGAATGTATGCAAGCTTATGTCATGACGTAATGGCCAGTGCCCACTTTAAATATCCGCCATGATTTGGGTTTCGAATTAAGGGTCGTGTGCTTAAACTTGGACTGCAAACTGAGATGCGAACCCCAAATGTTTGACGATGATTTTTGAAGTACTGTTGTGATGATGGAACGTATCTTGCCTTCGTATATGATTGCTGACTGCCTTCTGTAGGATGGGATGCAGGCTAACCATACGTTAGAACCACAGGCACTCTGTAAATAATGACCGTCAAAAATTAGACTCTGACACTCCATTTTGCAATATAAGGTTTAAGTAAATGACCTTAAGTTACAGTGCATAACAGAAAGTGCTGGCAAAAATCCATTATTATTCATGAATGTCTGTAAACAGGTTAATAAAATAGCTCCATTTATCATGCAGGTTTGGATGATGAATAAATGGAGCTGTAACCCAGAGTTGGTTGGGCACACTAATTCGAGTTCTCATTCTTATAGTTTGACTCATTTTCCACGGTAAACCCAACCCAACCCATTTATAATAGCGGGAATAGGATGGCGATGATGATGATGACTAACATGTATATCCTCTTCACCTATTTATTAAAATGAAGACGACGACGACGACTGTGATGATGATAATGATGATGATGATATCGATGACAGTAATGGAGGTGATAATGACGAACATTTGAAGAAATCCATCAACTACAGGAATTGTGTGCGTGTGTGTGTGTGTGTGTGTGTGTGTGTGTGTGTGTGTGTGTGTGTGTGTGTGTGTGTGTGTGTGTGTGTGTGTGTGTGTGTGTGTGTGTGTGTGTGTGTGTGTGTGTGTGTGTGTGTGTGTGTGTGTGTGTGTGTGTGTGTGTGTGTGTGTGTATGTGTGTGTGTGTGTGTGTGTGTGTGTGTGTGTGTGTGTGTGTAAGCTCCCCCTATAATTCCCAAGCCTCTCTAATCCTCCTTTCTGCTCCCATGAATCTCCCCCTTGTACCCCCACTAAACCCCCACTAACCCCCTTGTACCCCACTAACCCCCTTGTACCACCACTAACCCCCTTGTTCCCCCATTAACCCCCTTGTACCCTCATTTACCCCCTTGTACCCCCACTAACCCCCTTGTACCCCCACTAATCCCCTTGTACCCTCATTAACCCCCCTGTATCCCCACTAACCCCCCTGTACCCTCATTAACCCCCTTGTACCCCGACTAACCCCAATGTACCCCCACTAACCCCTTTGTACCCCCACTAACCCCCTGTACCCTCATTAACCCCCTTGCACCCCCACTAACCCCCTTGTACCCCCACTAACCCCCTTGTACATCCACTAACCCCCTTGTACCCTCATTAACCCTCTCACAATATCTTTGTAGCTTCTTGCAGTGATGTTTTGTAGATCAGTTATACATATATTAGACTTGTGGACGAGCGGTTGTTATACGTGAGTAGTTTTGTAAGTAGATAATCTTCGTTCCCTCTTTGCCATGCAATGACAGGAGAGGTAAAGATGAGTATGGGACTATTTTTATTTGTCTTGGAAATATTAACAAAGTCTCTCACACACGAGTGAAGTATAAGTAGAGTCCCGCGAACTACCTCCCTGTCTCGCTCTCTCTCTCTCTCTCTCTCTCTCTCTCTCTCTTCCTCGCCCATGTTGCTAGGCTCCTTCTTCCTACCACCTGCCGGTTCTATGGCTAACCTCCTTCTGAGCTCTGCTTCTTAAATTCTGGTGTAGCAGGGGTCGTGTCACGTGTGTTACACTGTTGTTGGAATGTCCTAGAAGCCTGTGTGTGAGTATGTGTGTATGTGTGTGTATGTTCACTAGGCGCTGTCGTGTGCCTAGAAAGCATGCCTTGAGGTAGAGTGTGTAAGCATGTTTAGCATTGCTCGATTCTCGCAGACACAATACCTTTCTCATCCTCTAACTCGCTGCGTCTATCTGTCTGTCTATCTATCTATCTATCTATCTAACTATCTATCTATCCATCATGCTATCTATTATGATTTGTATTTATAATATGGAGTCCTAACATTGCTCGGTCATGCTGCTGAAGGTCTTCTGACAGCAATTATTATTGACATATGCTAATCTATTAGTACATAATATTGATTATAATATTGTATACATATAATATTCATAGTAAATTGCAATGATCTAGTATTATTACATTTTAAACAAGTTATATACATATTTGAATAAGTGCAATGGTTGTTGTATGACATTTTGTAAGATGTGTATGTATAACAGACATACGCATATAATTGTGCAATGGTAATACTGCTAGGTTATTACATTACATATTGAGTTATCTCTTTAGTAATGTCTAATATTTCACCTAACTTGTATGATGATTCTGGTAATACAGAATTGTGGTAAAATTGTATGATTTTACATAATATTGTAGTAACATTGTGGTAATACATAATTGTAACATTGTGAATTGTTATATAAATGTATTGTAATTGTTACATTGTAGTAACATTGTAGTAATACATAATTGTAACATTTTGTGAATTGTTACATAATATTGTGGTAATGCATAATTGTGTTGGCCTTATAATTGTAGTTACATTTTGTTAATGCAACTGTTACATAATTGTGTTGGCCTTATAATTGTAGTTAAAGTTACATAAAAGTTACATCTTGTTAATGCAACTGTTACATAATTGTTGCATATTGTTTTAGTTACATAATCGTAGCAAGTGTAACATAATGCAATCGTTTGTCGTTACATAATTGTTACATATTGTTTGTAGTTACATATTTGTAGCAAGTGTAACATAATGCAATCGTTTGCCGTTACATAATTGTTACATATTGTTTGTAGTTACATAATTATAATAATTGCAGTCCTGACATTGAATCCGGTCATGCTGCGGTCGATGATATGATGTGCCATGCCACTAGCTTGTGGAGACAACAATTTGCTTTTTTGTTTGTAGTTTATGTGGTATTTTGGCATTTGTAGTAACACTTACACTTATTTTCATTTGTTTGTTATGTGATCTTACTCTATTTCTTTTTCTTTTTCTTTTTTTGTATTGATTTTCAATACTTTGTTTTTCTTCGTTTGTCTACGCTTTTTCGGTGTTGTTCATGGTTGCATAATTGCTGGTTAATTCCCTTGGGACCCTTTTTTAAGGTTTAGTTTATATTGCACAGATATTACTGAAAATGATATTATATAGCCCCATATTTTGTTATTTTATATAAAAAATATATATACACTATATTCAGTATTAACTATATACACTGACTTGTTGTTCACTTGTACCTATCGTGGGCAATATATGTGTCAGCACTGTGTGGAAATCTTTGTCTTCACGATTGTGTTGAAGATGTTCATTCTTGCTAACGTTATTTGTGTTGGCCATTTTTTTTTTTCTGGTTCTCCTTGTAACTTAATGTATCTGTTTTCACTAGGTAACTTTAATTACTAAATGTTTAATACAGTTCTTTTAATAGCTCACTGAGTAACTGTGATGGTATATTTTCTTTATTACTTTGTAGATGTAATAATGTATAGCTGTATGTATGAAACACGTATTTTATGTAGGTATAAATGGTAACACTCGTTGGTAGTAAATTAATGCTATAATAAATGAATGAACATATACAGTGTAGAATATTTATTATTGGTAATTGAATTATGCAGATAACTGAAGTAAGTATGTGTATGTAAGTTGTAATTATACAGCACGTTTTATATGTTTGTGCAGAAGTTTCTTGTCTATCACTGTATATTGTATAAATGAAATAACTATGTAACTCACTAATTTTTACCGTGGTGGGAATGATGTGAGTGGTGGTGCACGTGGTGATAGCGTTGTTCTTCACGAGTTGATTGACGTGTTGTCGTCTCAGCAAACACGTATGATGACGTCGACTTCCCACACTGGTAGCTGTGGTGAATTTATCTTGGTATGTTAGTACCTGAGCTATTTTATTAAATTTGTTGTTTATTTCTTTAAGGTCATCCTCTGTAGCCAATCCAAAGATGTTCCCAAGAACTGCGCCACCCAGGTCGAACAAACCGCGCTTTTGGCGAGTACGTGTGAAGTTGTTCTTGTCGCTCAATACCTCCGTTCCATGAGATGGGAGATCTTGGATCATGATGAGCATAGTTGACTTTGCCTGTTCTATTTTCCATTTCGCTAACTTCACTATTTCATTCACTTCCTTTGTGTTATGTGCTTGTGAAACATAGCTTCCTATCATGAAGTCCAGGGTTCGCATTGGTTTCGCGATATTTTCTAGATAAGAAGGTAATTCGTACAAGTAATGCAGACTTATATCAGTACTCATGACGTCTTTTACGATTGAAGTCGTGGCCGTTGGAGCTATGAGGTATCCTTGTCGTACTATGTGTTGGGGGTCTAAGTGCGCATATCCTCTTGCTATGTAGAGGAGAATCCATAGCATAAGTCCCTTCATCGCTACCTACCGAAAAAAAAAATCTATTAATTTCCTTGTACCCCCACTAACCCCCTTGTACCCCCATTAACCCCCTTGTACCCCCACTAACCCCCCTGTACCCCCACTAACCCCCTTGTTCATCCACTAACCCCCTTGAACCCTCACATGGCCCTTTTGTACCTCTACTGGCCCCCTCCCTTAACCCCTTCCACCTTCTTCTCCCCCTCCCCTGACCCCAGCTACACTCAATCGCAACCCTCATAGCAACTGCATTATCTATCAAAGGGATGAGTGATTGCTTTCTCTCTCTCTCTCTCTCTCTCTCTCTCTCACACACACACACACACACACACACACACATATATATATATATATATATATATATATATATATATATATATATATACATACATACATACATATACTAAAAGGGGTGCCAGGCGTTGCCGGGCCAAGAGGGAGAACAGTCTAATCGTAATTGTCCTTGTTCAATCTTTCTTTCTACTCCAGAAAGACCATGTACCTATTATGTTTTAGAAGTGGGATTATAAGAGGTCCAGGAACTTTCCATTTCAGCTTTCGGAGACAAACGCACAGTTGTGCGCACTTGTTTACTACTACCGGGGATCTCAAATGACCTCTGACCGGTGACCTCAAATGACCTCGGAGGTCAACCTCGCAAAGCCCATGTCCGAACTGGAGGTCATGTGAGTCTCAATGCCAAAAATTGGGCTGCTGGTTCCAGTCGTTCGAGCATGTATTACCGGTGACCTCAAATGACCTCGGAGGTCAATCTCACATAGCTTATGTCCGAACTGGAGGTCATGTGAGTTTCCATGCCATAAATTGGGATGCAGGGGTACCAGGCGTTGCCAGAACCAAAATGGCGAACATGCTACCGGTGACCTCAAGTAACCCATATTTTGACCACCTTAAAACCATCCTTGGATCACCCTGATTCAGGGGGCCTCTGCTCCTTGGTGCGGGCGTGATTGAAGAACACGCAAACAAACAATTAACGCGGCTTTTGTGTGTGCGTATATATATATATATATATATATATATATATATATATATATATATATATATATATATATATATATATATATATATATATATATATATATATATATATATATATATATATACATTGCCAGGCGCCTTAATCCCGTACAGGGTGGCCACAAACAAGCCTCCACGTCGCCCTGTCCCCCGCCATTTCACTGCCCCGCTCCCAACTCACACTCCCCTTTTCTCATATACCTCTCCACTCCATCCCTCCATCTCATCCTCTGCCTCCCCCTCCCTCTCCCCCCCTCCACCTCACTCACATACACAATCCTCGTCAGTCTCTCACCCTCCATCCTCTCCACATGGCCAAACCACCTCAGTGTGTTCCTCCTAACGCTTCCTATCACATCCACATCCACACCACAACGCTCCTTTACATCCTCATTTGTCAGCCTGTCTCTCCATGTGACTCCACAGGCTCCTCTTAAATAACTCATATCCACTGCTCTCACTCTTGACTTGTGTCCCTCCAACAACGTCCAAGCTTCACTTCCATACGTTAGAGTTGGTATCACGGTACTGTCATGTAATAACTTTTTCACTTCCATGCTCACTTCCCTGCTTCTTATCACTGCTTTCAAGTAACCAGCAACCTTTCTTCCTTGTTGTACCCTTTCAAGCACTTCACCCTCCAAACTTCCATCCTTACTCATCACACTCCCCAAGTACTTAAACGTACTCACATTTTCCATTTCCTCACCATCCAACCTCAATGTACATTCAGTGACTTCATTTCCCTCGAAGACCATCACTTTACTCTTCCCTACATTCACCTTTAGATTCCGTTTCTTACACACTCTCCCAAACTCATCCACCAAGCCTTGCAGCTCCCCTTCGTCTTCACTTAACAACACAGTATCATCTGCAAACAACAGTACAGGGAGTTTTCAAACACTACCCTCTCTCACCAGAGCCACTCCAACACCCACCGCCCCACCCTGCATCCCCCCCACCACCCCATCCACGCACAGACCGAACAACCACGGTGACATGACACATCCCTGGCCCAACCCAACCCTCAAAGTATGTGTGTGTGTGTGTGTGTGTGTGTGTGTGTATGTATTCCTTTTTATTCACCCCCATCCGTCTCCTTTTCCTCCTCTTGATTTCTTTTATTTTCCTACTGAAGTACAAGGGATACAGGTGTTAATGAGACGAAAATGCACAAAAATTAGTGGTGAGGGAAAGGGACTGACCTGTATCACCACACCTGCTTCTCTCCACATCGTTGTTCCGGAAATATTTGAAGTGTGTCCGAAAATGAGTGTAGTCAAATCATAATTACGTGGCATCTATGTGCACTGTTCGGTAATGAGGTGCCTCGTACATGAACTTTGAAGTAGTTCTTTGATGGACGTCCGATACGTATTTCCATTAACATTTTAGGCAGTTACTGTGATGTACAGTAAAAACTTTTTATACTTGGAATTGAGATCATTGCCTGCCTACAGACAACGACAGCATAAGCTATCGCTATTTTGCAGTGGCGGAGATCTGATTAATATTTGTATTAAAGAGAGAGAGAAAACAAACAAACAGCCAGTTTGTTTTCGTTTGAGTGAACCGGAATACTCTCACAACTTGAGCATCATGTAGTGGTTGCATGACATCCAGTGAAGTGTAGTTTTGAGGTAGGAACGGGTATCCTTGGTTACTGGTCAACCTAATCCTTCAGTCTGGCTACAACTGGCCGTAAGATGAAAACAAACCGACTATCCATCACCTTCAGAAAAATAAACCATGATGTAGTGTACAGTGACTTTCGAATCCAGTGATCAGATCTACGGAGTCCAACTAAATATTCCTAACACTATGGAAGAGGTACGCTGCTGTTCGCCTAGTGTTGTTGTTGTTGTTGTTGTGGCACTTGGTTCATCCAGACCTATACGCAGTAAACTGCAGGCTTAATTTTCCCTTCTGCAGTCGACCGTCTCCCTTTCGTAGAACAGAGAGGGAAGTAACGGGTATAACCGGGCAAAGCAGTCGTCTAGTCACATCGATGCCACCACGTGAAGGCGTCCCTTTCCAACACCTCGCTCGAAAAGTGGAGCAATATTGTCTGCAAGTGTACGCTGATGGACATCTGGTGATTGATTCCTCAACGATATTAGGCAGTTGACGTTACATTTAAATTTTTGCATAGAAATATGGTTAGATTACCCCTTCTGTAGCGACTTCCATTTTATACCCTTGCAATTATGTAAAGAAAATATGATTTATGATTCGTGATCATCACAATCAACTTCACTACTACAGTACCACCACCATCATCATGATAATCATCATCATCATCATCACATAACCAAAAGCCAGTGAACGAGTCATACTTTCACTCCCATATCACTTAGATCTTCAATTTTTCTCCCATAGAAATAACAGTAAGGATTTAACACCTACACAGAAGGAATGAAAAGGAAAAAAATATTACCCAGACAGAATGATACCTAAATTGTACCCTACACTAAAGCTACTGATCCTGTTCCATTCACCAGCTGGCCTCAAAATTTTCGACCCTGCTCTGTCCTAATGCAGTTAATGGAGCAAATTATTCCTTTTGTGGGTGGGTGGCTCTTTTATGGCGTCGGGTCTCTGAAAGCCCAGTCGCTCCCCGCCACACCTGAGATTTTTTTTTTTTTTTTTCACTGGAATGAATAATGGACTGGACGTCGTTTAAAAGCTATGGTGACCAGGGACGGATTTTTGTCTGTCCGTGATGTGATACTGGATTCCTGGAGCCTTGTTCTTATTTTCGGAAGATGAATCATATTTTTTACATACGGGAACATTTCTAGGAGCGTCCTTGCCTGTCTGTCTTTCTCTCACCAACGATTTTAGGAAACGAAAGGTTTCACTCCCATAGATTTACCACACAACACACCATTTTTTTTTTTAAATCCTTACGTCTCTCCTACTGTAATGACTAGTGCTTAAGAGGGACTCCTGCAAGCACTAGGCGGTGGCTCAATCGGTAGAGAGGTGGCCTGCAGTCCTTACGGACCCAGGTTCGAATCCCGGCTGAGGCAGGGAACAGCTTAAGGATTTGAATTTCATTAAAATCAGGCTTTACTGATCTACCAGAAGACCCGCCGACATGTCGTAAAAATACCCCCGCTAATACCAATACACCAGTCCTGTATGAGACAGCCCTAGCATGTATTCAATATGGACGGTGGGTGTTAGCGCCGAAGTGGTGACATGTAGAGGTGTATGGTATGAAGGAGGACTGCTGGGCCTTGATAGCAGGCTGTGAAGCCTATGCCCAGAGTCGGACACATAAAAAAAAAAAAAAAAAAAAAAAAAGTGGTGGTATCGATATAACCGGCCGGTGGAGCTGCTCGGTTACACAAACATCCCTAAAGTTGTGAGAAATTAGTCAAAATCGGTGTGACCAGCCAAGGCGTATACATAGGGTTATAAAAGACCGCATGAACCCCTTTAAAGCTATGTCTGACACAGTATTTTGCCAACGATACAGGTTCTTTAAAGCCTGTATGCATACTGTTCAAGAACAAATGCCAGTTTTTAATAATAAAAGATGAAAGAATTGCTAACATTAAGACATTATATTGTATGTGATTCTTAGAAACAGCCATACATATATTTTTTTAATTTAAGATTTTAAATTTTAAAATTAATCAGGCTACCAGCTGTTTGCCGTGCTTACCCACACGAAGGGATGCGCTCTCACGCTTTCAAGATTACCACTTCGCTGAAAGTGTGAGCTTCCACTTCGAGCGGGATGTTGGGAGGGTAACCTCTGCCCCCAGTTTGAAGACTGAAGGCGTAAGTCTCCTCCCTGTCCCCCAAAAGAGGATGATGGACTGCAGGAGAAGACCAGCTTAGCCTGTAGTACATCGGGTTTATATTTAGAAAACCTTAGGGCCAAAACAGCAGGAAGAAGTGTATTGACCTCTCTTAATTATTTTATTCCTACTTGATTTTTTCCACATTCAACCTTTCAGCACGATAGTTCATAAGTTGAATAAGCTAGACTGGACGTAGCAAGAATAAACTAATCATAAACTAAATCATTGTTGTGAACGGGTAATAAAGTTAGTGTTTAGGGCTATAATTTTGACTGTCGATGAGACACCAGATCCTTCAAGGCTATGTTCTGAAGCAGTACCTATTATTTGTTTATTTATTTTTTCTTTATTTTACTTTACCTCATTCAACTTCGGGCTGCTTAGAATTTCACTGTCCTGAATAAAATCGTCTACCTTCAGTCTGACCTTTCATTAAAAAGAGAAACAAATAGTAAAAGTTCGAAGTGTTGTTCTTTCCAAGGAAAAAGAAAATGAATATATGGAAGCCAGATTGAAGATGCATTCAGTTCGAGATGTATGGACACATTTCATTTAAAAGACTGCGGGGGATACACAGGGGAAAGTACAGATTGACGAAAACGGTTCACAGTTAACCTACAGCATGTATAAATAACTGAGAGTATTGGCCTGCTCTTGTGAACACATTGGATTAAATGCTATGGTGGATCAGGGTTTTTTTTTTTTTTTTTTGTGGGGGGGGGGGGGGAAGCTATGAGATGCTCGATGTTTGAAGCTTCATATGTGTTTTGCCTAAGAGATGCCGGTCATCCATTCCTCTTATACCAATAATTTGTTAACTTCTGGTATACGATAGGCTATACTATTCAGTGCAGAAAAGCCCACGATAATAATACAGATGATGATGATGATGAGGAGGAGGAGGAGGATGGTAGCGGCGATGATGATATTGATGCTTGTGGTGGTGATGGCGGCGGCAGCGGCGACGGCTACGGTGACGATTATGAGTGAGCGAACGTTGTTTACTGGAAATGCGCGACTCGGCCTGGCGCGACTCGATCGTTACGCTAAGCTGAGCAGAAGCTAATAACTTGACGCCTGTGTGAAGTAAAGTTGAAATTCTTTCTGCGTGTGATATATTCATTCAATAAATTTTGTTATCAACTAAAAACTCATCCACCACGACGTGGGGAACCTCTTGGAATCTCGAATTTTCTAAGGGAGTGTTCGGCTCTAGTCGGTGAACGCTTCAGTTACGAAATCAAATTAATGGAGATTTTCTGTCGTAACACCGTGGTAATTTGACATAAACTCTAGCAATTAAATATGAGATTCCGCCAATAATTTTAAATGAACGTTTTTGCAATGTTTTGGTGAAATCACTATGGTCCTTTCGCAGCAAGAAGTCCGTTCAGGGTGTGGCAGAAGTTGGACTTTCCCCGAGTGCGACGTTGCCAATTTGACCACCAATTATCGGATTATCACTGTCTCAGTACCTATCCCCATCCCACCTGTTTCTCTCTCTCTCTCTCTCTCTATCTCTCTATCTCTATCTATCTATCTATATATATATCTATATCTATATCTCGATATATATATATATATATATATATATATATATATATATATATATATATTGTATCTTTTTATTATTTATTTTCAACTTTTTTTCCACATCACCTATGAGGTAAAAGTCTAGGCACGTTTTATTTTTAAGAGGTTTCCCCTGTAGGCCTAATCCTCTCTCTGACCCTGGGTCCCTCGCCGACCTCGGCGTGGCAACATGGGAAAAAAGCACTGTCATGTGTCATAGAATTCATTCAAATCGTTGTTATAATTCTAAAAAGTGATACTCAATGTACTATATAGCTTCCTTTATTATATACAGAATATAAAAAACAATTTCAAATAGCACATAGATGGGAAATAAGAGAGAGAGAGGCATGTACTACTGTTGATTTGGCAGGATCGCTAGAGGTGATTCACCAGGTGGGCCCCACCCTGAACGGACTTCTTGCGGTGAAAGGACCATAAGTGAAAACACCCCGTTCCTGGCTTTAAGCACCTCATTAATAATCATGTCTTTATCGTTTCAGTTTCGTCCACACGGAAGGTTGTGTGTGTGTGTGTGTGTGTGTGTGTGAGTCTTTCGTTCCAGTATATTTTTCAATGTTCAGCAACCATCATGAAGAAATGATACATCAGAAGAAAATTGTGATAAGGCGCTCGCTCGCTCGGCACGAACTCACAAAGTGCATTTTTACTGGTGGTAAGAATGACGACGATAATACGGACAATGATGGGACACTGAATGTTGGTAGCTTCTTATTAGTTTTGCTTAAAAAAAAAAAAAAAAAAAAAAAAAACTCTGGTTCAGTAAAATCGCTTCTCTTTTGGCTATAGTTCGGCTCCCACCAAACGATTTTTTCAGCACAAGATAATCTCGCATCTTACAAAGGTTAGAAGCAGTTTCCAATAATCGCTTTTTTTAACAGCAGGAGAAAGACTTAGTGGCATACGAGTTAGGAGGCAGTGTGCATTAAGGCTGCTTAGCTGCTCAACCATTTATGTCTATTTATCTATCTATCGATCTATCAGTATGTATGTATGTATCTTTGCCTTCCTATCACGACAAAAGTCGTGTCGTGAAATTTGGTGAAAATATCTGCTGAAAGACTCTAGTGTTTGTGCGGTCTGTTTTGTGTCGAACGGACTGTTGGTAGCACTGACTTGGGATGCCATTTGCTGCAGATGACCGACCTGTGTATGCCAGCATATTTTTTCGTTACTGTCGGAACTAATCTACATATTAATTCTCTCTGGCTGCTATTATTATTTAATATATATGAAGCGTTCTCATATTTTCTTTTTTATTATCACGTCCGCAACGTTACAATTCAGTTAGCTAAATAAGTGTTCGGAAGTCGTTCTCCATCTTGCTAAACTGTAAATTAGCCAATCGAGTTGATAATTATGACCTGGGACTGACATTTAAGTGCTGTAAAACATAATTGACTATTGTATTCAACCCATGAGAACAGAGTTACCGTGTTATGATATTCGTTTTTTTTTTTTTTTTTTTTTAGAATGGCTTGTTAACTAAATCCCACAGACTAGTTTGAACACATACGTCAGACGACCGATGTTTACGCACAACTGTTCGTGTGCTTCATTGTAGGTGTTGTTCATTTCTGACGGTGTTAACACTGCTTGCAAATGCTGCTTCCATCGTTCCTGGTCCAATAGTGATGTAACACGACGACGGCCTGAACGATGACGGTACTCCGTTGTGCCTTCCTCCTGAATTCAGCTAATCCACCTTTCTATGGTTATGCTTTTACCAAAATTATGTTTGAGCTGTCTGTTAAGGATTCTCTTCCCGCAAATAGAGGGAGATCATGCCACCTCTTATCTCCCAAATAGTTTATGCATGTTGCTTTCCCTCTCTATATGAAGGTATAGCGGTATAGTGGGTCTGCTTGACGTTTTGTGTTAAAGTTTAAGATGAAATGTCCAGCCTAATCGTTAGGATTTCGTGACTTATACGAAATTCGGACTCAATAATTCTCGCGAGTCGATGTTAAGGCTTCGGAATTTCCTTTGTTCTTTTACAGTATACCGTCGTTCCATCAGCAGCTATGAAGCTTGAGGAAGTCAGGCTAGCCAACCACGAATATGTAGCTGGTAGAGCAGTCATAATGTTACAAGTGTTGTACTTAACCTTCCGACAAAACCCCGACACGACTCTTGGCTTGACAGTATTGCTGGACAAGGAGATAGCAAGTTGTATGAGTATTAATAACGTGTACAACAGGAATGCTCCACATGATGCAGTTTGCTTGAAGAACTACATCAGGAAAACCTTTTACCTGCCCCAAGTACCACTGCAACCAAAGTATCAAAGGCCACTCTCTCACAGCCCAAAGGAGCTTAATGACTTAAAAACACTCATGCCCTATATCCATTCCCCATACTTCGATGCTATCTTTGTCGGGCAGCAGCAACATTAGGAACCTGCAGAGGAGGGGCATCAACCAATCCCATCCACCACTGGACAAGCCAGGCCTGGGAATGTCGTCATTGATTATGATAGACAAATAGGCCGCCGTGCCCTACCTGGGGGGGATGGGATCATCAGCTTGTAGATGCACCGGTTTGCACAAGACTGGTGAGTACATGCTAATGCAACGAATGAGTGGAAGATTATTGTATGAGTAACTGATGCTAACTTTGTTTTTTTTTTCAGAGTAAAAAATTTTCTGTGATGAAAATACGTTCATTTTACAGACAAAAATATATACATACTGATCATTTACACACAATGAATCAGCTAACTGGGAAAACTACAAAATATAATAAACCACTGTGCTTAGGTTTTGCTGATTATGAAAAGGCTTTCAACTCAGTAGAGCACATAGCAACTGTAAAATCATTGCGATTGGTGCAGTTAACTTACAAACTGACTGAGATATAAGAGTGAGGAAGGTGTGCGTCAGGGAGATACAGTATTACTGAAAGCATTTACAGCATGCCTAGAATTTTTACAAAGCTAGAATAGGAGAAGAAGGAAGTATACTTGCATGAAGAAAATTAGAACCATTTAAGACTTGCAGATGACATTATCTTAATCTCAGAAACAGCAGGGACATCACAAGAAATGTTAAATGACCAAAACAGAGAAAGTCGCAAAGCAGGGCTAAAAATGAATTGGAGTAAAACTAACGTTCAATCCAAATACACAGAATACCGTCATTAAAGTAACTAAAGAAGTCTTCAAGAAGTTGGAGTACAATTACTTGGGGTAATGCTAAAACTAATGACCATAAAAACGAAATAAAAAGACGCAGTACAATTAGGTGGAAAGTTTTCTGTAACTACAAACATAATGAAAACACTCTTGACAGTAGGCTAAGTATGAAATGAAAAGTATATAACTAATGTATAATCCTAGCTATGACGTAAGGTTGTGAGACCTGGAAACTGACAAAATTAATGAAAAACTAACCCGTTTTCAAAGTGCAATGGAAAGGGCGATGTTGGAAATATCTTTGAGGGACAGGAAGAGATCAAGCTGAGTGAGAGAGCAGACTAAAGTCAAGGACACGGAGGTGTGCAAGTCATGAAGTCAGAATAAGGGGTAACCGATGGAGCAAGAGGTAAACTGACCCTTTATGATATTGCAAGAATAAGAGAAAAAGGCCAGACAGGAAGTAAAGAGATGAGCTAGAGAAGTTTGCAAGCAAAACCTGACAGAGATTGGCTTTGTTAAGGAATTCGTACAGAACGTTGAGGGAGGCTTTTGTTCAGCAGTGGACTTGCATTAGTGTGTGTGTGTGTGTGTGTGTGTGTGTGTGTGTGCTCGGACCCATTTTGTAATGAATTTCAAACATTAATTAGTACTCATTTCCTGTGCCAAGTCGACCTTTTATATGAGCTAAAAGGTAATTACAAAGTAGTTACTATTGTTAAAGTGACAGCCAAACATAAAAGCAATATTCACACATCACCAATTAATTATCTTTGAATATCGTATAATATAAAATGGTTCATTTCAGTTGTCACTTCAGGGCAACGTTCTTTAATCGTCTCCTTGTTCATTGTAAAAACATATACTTAACTCCATCAGTTAGGTGTTTTCTTTCCTTTGTACTCCTTTGAACCTTATCGAATCTTGGAGAACCCAGTCAGAACCCGTTGAAACCCTGGAGAACCCCATCAGAACCCTATGAGCCCTTGGGAGACCTCATCAAAACCCGTCAAACCATTGGAAAATTTTACTTGTAACCGTTAGAACTTAAAAGCATCTCACATGCGTCCATCAAACCCAGAAAAACTCAATGATCCTTGTATGAAGCCGCTGAACCCCTGGACTCCAACAGGACCCGCCAAATCCCAGTCAAGCCCTTTGAAACTCAGGTGAACACCAGAGGGGCACGTCTAATCCCACGATAACTCAAAGTCATGGTGTAGCTTTTGAAACTCAAGAGAACCCCAGAGGAACGCATCGAACCCCAGGAGAGCCATTTGGATCCCAGTTTAATCCCGCAGAGAAACACATTGAGCTCAGGACAGTGAACTCTTTTGAAGTCCAGGTGAACCCCAGAGGAACACATCGAACCCCAGGAGAATCCGTCTGACTCCCAGTGAACCCTTTTGATGGTCAGGTAAACCCCAGAAGAACACATCAGCCCCAGGAAAGCCCGTGAAACCCCTGAAACCAAGTGAACCCCAGAGGAATATGTCGAATCTCAGGAAAAGCCATCAAATTCCCAGTGAACTCTGTGAAGCACATGCAAACCCCAGGGGAACACGTAGAACCCCAGGAGGCGCTGTCAGACTCCCAGTAAACCCAAGGAACGTCCTGTATTTCACGCATTATTGAGAGGAAAATATGGAGGCGGAATTTTAAAAGCGTCTTTCAGTCAGCAACGGAAATATTTGGCTCTTTCCGAACGCCAGGCAGGAGGAAGGAGGAGTAGCAGCAGAGAAAAGCAGAGGGGAGAGGAAGGAGCTAAATAGGAAGAGAGAAGTAGGGAAGAGAGGAAAGAGATAGTAGGAGAAGATGTAGAAGAAAAACATGGAAGTGAGGAAGGAGACAAGCAAGAGGAGGAGGAGGAGGGAGAAAAGGAACAGATAAAGCAAGAGGAAGAGGAGAGAGATGAGTACGAGCAGAGAAAAGAGGAAGATAAGTAGAAGAAGGGATAGGGAAGGAGGAGCAAGTAAAGCAGAAGGAAGAAGAGGGAGAAAGAGTAGGAGCGGAGAAAAGCAAGGAGGGGAGGAGGGAGATAGGAAGGAGTACAAAGGGAAGCAAACAGCAATAGACCTTATGGTCCTTTCGAGGCTGTTTGTTACAGAGTAGACTATGATTACGAGATCTAACTCTACATGGTGAAGGATAAGGACAGTAAAGCAAATAGGCTTCCCCCACCTCCAAACCCTCCAGTTATAACTGGTAAGAAAAAGTGAGAAAAAACACCATGTAGCATGGAAAAACTGACATGGAAATTTCATAGGAAAGACTGAGAAGGAAAAGTTACATTTTATAACACTTTATCTATAAGCTACCACTATGCATAACCTGGAAGAGAAAATAGTAAAGTAAAATGAATAATCGAATAAATAAATAATGCATAACACCATGTACGGGTACATTGAGTTAACGGGGGGGGGGGGGGGGTGCGGACACAACGTGGAAATTGCACAGAGCTCAATGTGGATGCTCAGGAGTGGTGCAGCAGCCTTGCCTGACGCTATTAAGATAGGCAGCAGTCAATCAGGCCCCAGCCCCGTTCATTCCACTGAAACTAGGACCGTTCCCTTGCGGGACAAGCACACAAGTCACCTCCTGAAGCAGTGACCCCTGGTACATTAAAAAAATCCCGATGGTGTGTCACTTGACTAACAGGGACCCTCAGTGATCCACAGCCCGTCACAGGTCGAAAGTATGAGTAGTGACCGTTAACTCAGGGCTATCTGTGCAGATCCTAGTCTGTGCATATACTATATTTGCATTCAATAAATTGATCCAGGCTCTAAAAACAATAAAATAAAATAAAATAAAATAGAAAATAATACATACACAAGTGTTTTATTCAGGAGTAAACATATCAAGCTGGGAGTTAAATGACAAATACTTATCCAGGCGACCTTTAAAGGTTTGTACTGTATTACAATTTACTACAGTACAGGGCAATTTATTCCTTATATTTACAACTCTATTGAAAATGAAATGCTTTGCTTCGTGCGACTGGAATCGTTTGCCAATTATTTTATGCCCATTGCCTATAGTATAATTCGAGTCATCAACTGTGAAGTATTTATCAACGGCCATGTTAACATGTCCTTTGACTATTTTGAATACTTGAATTAGATCTCCTCGTAACCTCCGTTAGTTATGGTAAATAGATTTAGGGCATCTAAACGTTCCTCGTATGGTTTATTTCTCAGTCTAGGTATCATCTTTGTCATCCTTCACTGCACTCTTTCAAGCTTTTCCATATCCTTTTTATAATATGGTGACCAAAACTGAACGCAATACTCCAAGTGTGGGCATACTAAGGAATTATACAAAGTGAGGACAATATTATCGGATTTATATTCAAATGCTCTACCTATGAATCCAGTCAGTGTACTGGCTTTTTTTCACAGCTTCTGTGCATTGTTTGCTTGGTTTCAAATCGTTTGTTATAACTCCTTAGTCTTTTCATGGTTTACCCTATCAAGTTGGACGTTATTCATGCTATAACTAGCTCTTGCATTTTTACTGCCAGTGTTTAGCATTTTGCAGTTACTAATATTGAAATCCATTTGCCAGACTTGGGCCCAGTTAAACAGTCGATCAAGATCTCTCTGAATTGCCTGCCTTTGCAGTGCTGTATCTGCTCTGTTACCTATTTTAGTATCGTCAGCAAATTTTGAAATTTTACAACATAATCCTTCATCACTATCATTGATATATATTAAGAAAAGAATAGGACCTAACACTGAACCCTGCAGCACCCCACTTGTAACGTTTATCCAGTCTGACTCTTTTCCGTTTATTACAACTCTTTGCTTTCGTCCGGTGAGCCAATCTTCTACCCACCCGAGAACACTGCCACTGAGACCATATGCCTTTAGCTTCTGAAGGAGTCTTTTGTGTGGAACCTTGTCAAAAGCCTTTTGAAAATCGAGGTACACAACATCAAATGATTTAGTGTTGTCATACATGCTCAGTATATCATTGAAAAAGTCCAGCAGATTCGTAAGGCAAGAGCGATTATTACGAAAACCATGATTATTTGATTCTAAGTGTTTCACAAACTTATCTGTGATAATAGTTTCAAGCAATTTGCAAATCACCGATGTTAAATTAATTGGGCGGTAGTTTTCTGGCTGTGCTCTGTTTCCCTTTTTTGAATACTGGGGTTACGTTAGCAAGCTTCGATTCATGTGGGACCTTACAGCTTTTAAGTGATAAGTTAAAAAGTTCAGATAAAGGCTTTACAACTTCATTCTGTAGTTCCTTGAAAACACGTGGAGATATTTTGTCCGGTCCCGGTGTTTCATTCTCTATTAATTTGCTAATTGCAAGTTGTACGTCACGATCACTAACTGTAATGTCAGTGATTATGTTGTCCTCTTCTATAGGAATGGGGGGAACAGCAGTAATAGTATGTATATTTTCTGTAGTAAATATTGACGCAAAGAAAGTATTAAGAATTAGCGCCATCATTGTTTCATCATCAGTGTGCTCTCCGTTATCTGTGATTAAGGGACCAATTGATGGAGTTATTACCTTTTTGCTTCTTATGTAACTGAAAAATTCTTTGGGATTTGATTTACTGATACTTGCAATATGTGCCTCAAGGTTTTTCTTACTGCATTTAATTATTTTTTTTGCTTTCCGTCGAAGGGCATCGTATTTATTTTTATCACTTTGACTCTTTGTGGTATTATAATTTTTATATACAAGATTTTTTGCTTCCAGACAATGTTTAATGTCGGAGTTCCACCATTTGGGTTTAGAATTTTTGGCAAGCCTTCTGTTGAGCATTGGAATACAATAAACCTGACAGCACTGTTGAGGGTTTCTGTAAAATAATTCCACGCATCATTGATATCTAAAGTTTCGGCAATAGGATGCCAGTTACCTCCACCAAGAATTGACTTAAATTTCTTAAAATTTGTCCTCTTAAAGTCAGGCACTTTCTCCCAACTGTCCCTGACTTTATCTTCACTGAGGAGGAAGAGGGAGAGAAGGAAACAGTCAGAGCATGAAAAAAGAGAAAGATAAGTGGGGGTAGGTTGGGTGAGGAGAGGAAACACAGAATTAGGGAGAATAGGGTGAAGAGGAATAGACATCAATAAGACAGACGGAGGGGAAAGACAAATGTCAGTAAAAAGGGGGGGCAAGAGTAGTGCAAAAAAGAAAAATATACCTAATGAGTGAAAAAGCTGAATGAGAATTAAAAATGCAGAGGAAAGAAGTAGCTTAAACAAGAGAGATTAAAAGGGAGGTGGGGGGGCAAGAGCAGTCCAGAGCAAGAAGATGAGAAAGAATAATTTTTAGATCGCCTTTCAGTCAGCATTGGATATATTTAGCTCCTGCCGAACATGGAGTAGAAAGAAGTCGAACGAGGAGGGGGAATTATCAGAATTGGGAAGCAGAGAAAAGAGTAAAGTAAGAGATATAAGTACTATACAGAAGTTCTAAACGTATGCAGGACTATATGGGGCTTCACTAAAGTGAGACACTAAAATGGGCTTCGCTAGAATGAAGTACCGTGCGTATGAAAATCCTCAGGAAGATAAAACGAAGTACATGGTTTCGTTTGAGCGAAGCATCTTACGTGTGAATATCCTTAGGCGTAACTGACCGACTGGGCCGCTTCTAGAGACACTCCCGCATCAAAAAGGAGGAAGAGGAGGAGATGACAGTAGCAAGAGAAAGTGAAAAATGATAACAGAGTGTGGATTTTTAGTTCCGGTCGAACTAATTCTTGCTACTTCTAGATGATTTGTTTTTAATTCAAGGAAACCCGCTCGTACTGTCTGACCACTCCAGTTCGAACTACAAAACATTCAGAGAGCGCCTACTTCCGCCAATGCAATTGCCATTAAAAAGGATCCGACTCCGGATCCGTGATGATATTGTGTGGAATACATAGGATCCGGATCCACCCCCAAATTTAGTCAATTGTTCCTTGACCCATGGCCCACCCTTCCACAAAATTTCATTGAAATTCATTGAGAACTTTTGGAGATATCGTCCGGACAAAAAGACAAACATAGGTGAATACATAACCTCCTTCAACTTCGCTGGTGTAGGTAAAATTCACTCCTAAGCAGAATAAGATCGTCTGGAAGTGGTAAAAATATGACTGAAAAAGGTCACCTTGGTAGCGAGGTTAGTAATAACTATTGCAACCCCAGGCTCATGTGAACCCGGTGTACTGCAGGCTGAAGTGGCAACTTACTCCGCAATCCACCATCCTCCTTTTAAGGGACAGGGAGAGGACTGAGGGACATGAATGTAATCGGGGTGCTTAACTGCCCGTAATAACGGTGTCACCACATGAAGGCATCCCACTCGAGCACCGAGAAGAGTTAAAGGTATTATTTAGTCTGCATCGAGAATTTTTAGCTCTTCATGAACACCAAACAGAAAGGAAAAAGAGTAGGCAAAAGGAGGGAATAAAGAAAACGGATAAGTAGATGGGAAAAAGGAGTAGGAGAAATGGACCCAGGGCAGGGAGGAGAGAAAAGAGAAAAATAGAAGGGAAAAACGAAGACTGGTCCACCTGGCTTGTTCACTGATCCACCTGGTAAACAAGCTCTACACTCTTTTTCTATCCTTAATGACCTAGAGCAGCTTGTACAGCACCCTACCCTGACCGCCTTGGAGAGAGCTCCAACATACTTGACCTCTTCCTTACAATTAATCCTTCTGCTTACACTATTAATCTTTCCTCTCCGTTGGGCTCCTCCGATCACAACCTTATTACCTTAACCTGTCCTATCATTCCAGTACGGCCTGTGGACCCTCCAAAGAAACGTCGTCTGTAGCACTTTGGAGCTGCAGATTGGGAGGCCCTCAGGCACTGCTTCTTTGATTTTCCCTGGAATAATTATTGCATGACTTGGCGATGGCCGGGAGCCATCTGAGTGTGCCTTGCGCATTACGGAGGTTATTCTCTCGGGGCATAGAAGCTATTAATTCCCTTTTCATATCCTTTGGACTAATGCAAGAAAGCCTTGATTTAATCACGCATGTTCTAAATGCTGTCTGCAACAAGGAGAGGGTTCCTACATAAAGTTACCAGAGCCAACCCACTCCCTGAATCACATCCTTTTTATAAGTTTCTGCCCGGAATTGTGCTAAGGCTTTGTTTCTTCGCTCCTGTAAAAATAATATCATCTGTACTAAATGCTCTCAACTCTCCAACTCGAATTCTTCTCTCCTTCTGGCACCTTGCCGAAAACCTTTCTTAACAACTTTACCTCATCATCCTTCCCTCCTCTTTTTCTATTCTGATGGCTCTGTAGCTATTTCTTCTTGTTGATAAAGCAAAGATCTCTTCGCTCAGACTTTCTCCTCCAATTTCACCATAGACGATTCCGGTGCTGTTCCTCCACCACTTCCCCCATTAGATCTTTCTCATGGCTGACATTAAAATTTCTTCAGCTGATGTATTTTCTGCCATCACTAAGCCTCAATACTAACTAGGCATATGGGCCTGATGGAGTCCCTCTTGTTGTCCTCAAGAACTGTGCTTCTCGTGTGCATACACCCTGCCTAAGTAAACTTTTTTCACCTTTTGTCTATCAACTTGTACCTTTCCTTCTTGCTGGAAGTTTGCTACTCATTCAGCCAGTCCCAAAGAAGGGTGACTCATTCCCAACTCTGTAATTATCGTCCAATTGCTTTAACATCCTGTGTCCTCAAAAGTTTTCTTTGAGTTAATTCCTTAACAGAATAATTTTTAAAGCATCTTTCCTATCACAACCTTTTTCTGGATCGTCAGTATGGGTTCCGTGCTAGGGACGCTCCACTGGCGATCTTCTCACCTACCTTTCAGACTCCTGGTCATCCTCCTTTCGGGACTTTGGAGAAAGCTTTGCCATTGCACTTGACATCTAAAAGGCTTTCGATCGAGTCTGGCATAAATCTTTAATTTCCAACCTATTCCCTTACGGTTTCTATCCCTTCTATCTGTGCCTTCATCTATAGCTTCCTTTCTGGTCGTTCTATAGCCGCTGTTGTAGACGGCCATCGTTCTTCTTCCTAGGTCTTCTCAACAGTGGTGTTCCTCAGGGCTTGTCCTATCACCAACTCCTCTTCCTTTTATTCCATCAATGACTTTCGTAGCTATACATCTAACCCTGTCCACTCATACGCCGAGAGTTCCCTGCAACGTCCATCTCAGCAATTACTTCAACAAACAAAGGATGAGGCTATGGCACACCTAATGTCTGACTTGGCTCGTATCTCTGGACTGGGGTAAAAATAAGCTTGTTGTTTTTAATGCATCAAAGGCTCAGTTTTTACAATTCTATCAACCCGACACAGTCTTCCACAGAAGTACCTGAACTAATGTTTAATAATAATCTAGCTCAATCCCTGCATCATCTTCGAACATGCTTGGGGTTCCATTCACTCGGGATTTATCTTGGAAAGATCGTATTGCACTCTCCTGTAAAATCTCCTTCCAAGAGATTAGGTGTGTACTAGGGCCGACTCTTGTACCTTCTTTACCTCTGCACAGTTGTTGAATTTATACACGGGTTTTATTCGCCCCTGTTTAGAGTACAACTCTGACGTGTGGGGAGGCTCTCCACATACAGCTCATCTCAATAGGGTGGATTCAAAGGCTTTTCATCTCATTAACTCTCCCTCCTCTTATTGGCTTACTACAACCTCTCTGACTTCGCCACACTGTTGCATCTTTATCTCTTTTCTATCGTTACTTCCATGGTCACTGCTCCTCTGAACTGTCTGCTTGCATCCCTCCACCTCTACGACGGGTGCGTAGCACCCGTCTAGCAACAAACTCTCATCCCTTTTCTGTCCAACTCTCTAATGCAAGAGTTAACCATTACTCCCAATCCTTCAGTTATGCAACAGGTCAGCTCTGGAACTGTCTCCCTCTGTCTGTATTTCCTACTTCCTATGATCTCCAGTCTTTCAAACGCAGTGTGTCCAGGCATCTCGAAATGAACGGATCTTGAATTTCTCTCTCCTTTTTTTTTTTTTTTTTTTTTTTTTTGAAGGAACGGTCTCCGGGCTCCTAGCCTTTGGTTCGTTCTTTCTGCATTAATAAAAAAAAAAGAAGTAAGAGAGAGAGGAGAAGAGGGAAAAGTATGAGGAACGGGGGGAGTAGGATCAGACAGAGGAGAGAGAGGAGTGGAGAAAGATAAATAAGAGGAAGAAAACTCAGAGATGACTAAAGCAGGATGGAGACGGGAAAAATAGAGACTGATAAATATATAAGGAAGAAGGCTAGAGGACGAGCAAAAAAAAAAAAAAAAAAAAAACAGGGAGGAGAGGAGTGATAGGTAGAAGGAATAAATGAGGGATAAGTAGCCTATAAGAAAAAAGAGAAAAGAGCAGGAGAGAAGAATAGGAAGGAAACAATAGGAAAAGGAAGAACAAGTGGAAGGAGCAGAAAAATGGCACTGCACACGTTAAGAGTTACCATCATTTGTGCAGGTTGTGTAAGGTAGAGTCTGGATTCCGGTGGCTTGACTGGCGAGTGAATAAGTGTGTAGCCCAATCAGTCAGACATACTTTTGATTAGTTTCTCCCTCTGTCAGTTTTTTCCTTGCTCTCCGAACCATAGCTCACGCCATCCTTAGACAGGAAAAGAGATCTTGATGCTGCAGCTGATGATGCTGATGACAGAATCGAAAGAATGAAGCAGATATGAAGTGCCACTGACATCCCATTGCCAGTGTGGAAAT
>NC_136968.1:29574358-29633754 GCF_032717465.1 Coenobita brevimanus | reverse complement strand
AAGAACTATAAGTGTCAGCACTGCAAGAGAGCATTTGCCAGGGGAAAGCCACGAACTTAACATTCACCATCCGACGTGTTCACACCAAGGATAAGAGGTACTTTTTGTGAGGACTGTGGTAAGAGGTATTATGACAGGAAGGCTCTGAAAAGACACCTACGTCACCACATAGGTAGGGAGGCAGACCTGGAGTTCGACCAATGTGGCGAGAACTACAAATTGTCTGGAGTCAGATGTAACCCATCCCTTCCATTTTTATAACACGAAGTTAACATTTATATCCTCATTTTATGCGTGGTAAAAAGGAATTATAACTGAGTATTTGGATTATCAGAATAAAAAATCCCAGTATTACCATGCTGTATAGCTAAGTGTACAGTAAAAGTGAATGAAGCATTACAATGCTGGCAGATAGATTGCCTACCGATGGGAGCATGGCCCCCTTCCCACCCCCAGTCACTCATAGTCTTACTCAAATTGAAATTTATATATTTATATAATTATACACTGTGCAACTATGAGCCCATCAGAAGGGGCTACATGTGGAGCCTGTCTTGTGTAACAACCCCAGTGCCTAATTATGAAGTATTTAAAGTGCCACTGGAAGGTATGCAGTGTGAGACCAACGATGATGAACGAAGATCCAGTCGGATGCCTTCGTGTGATCATCTTCATTTTTTTTTTTTTTCACAATAACAGAACAGAGAAAGGAAAAACAAAAGAATAAAAAAAATAATCCATACACCTGGTTACAGGTATTACTCCATTCATAAAAAAATCTGTAATAATTGGACTTGAGCAGCCATAAGGTTGAAGTTGCAGGGGGGAAACCACTCTGGGGAATCGAGTTCCAAAGAGATGTAGTTTGAGGAATAAATGAATCCTGATAGGCTGAAGTTCTGCAATGTGGCAGTGTGACAGTCCAGTTATGAGTGCTACCAGATGCCAAAGTATCGTGGGGGAAGACGTGGAGAGGTGGCACAATGGATGCAACTTCATCTGTGCATTTGCCACAAAAGTATCGGTAAAATAATGCAAAGGAGGCAATATCTCTTCTTACTTGTAGGGGAGGTAGTTCATTTGCAATACAGTAGTAGGGTTATTAATTTTTTTTAACAGCTTTGTTCAGAATATTGTACAGTTGTTGCTACTCCTCACCCTGCCCTTGGGTGGGAAAGGAGGTCCAGATGAGGATGATATATATATATATATATATATATATATATATACTGTATACATATACATACATACATATACATACATACATATACATACATACACACACACACACATATATATATATATATATATATATATATATATATATATATATATATATATATATATATATACAATATATATATATATATATATATATATATATATATATATATATATATATATATATATATATACGTAATATATATATATATATATATATATATATATATATATATATATATATATATATATATATATATGTGTGTGTGGTCAGTTGCACTTAACTTCAGGTTTTATTTACGGGTATAGTTAATCTCTGTGGAAACAGCTTCAGCTGTTTAATAAAGCTTTGACTCTTTGTAACCATATGCTGCTACATCGAACCATATCCTTCAATGTGCATTCAGTATGTTGTTCATATATTAGTGATGTATATGAATGCTGCATCGAATCATACCATATAATATACATTCGGTATGTTGTTCATATATTAATGATGTATATCACTGCTGCATGGAATCATATCATACAATAAACATTCAGTATGTTGTTCATATATTAATGATGTATATCACTGCTGCATGGAATCATATCATACAATGTACATTCAGTATGTTGTTCATATATTATCGATGTATATCACTGCTGCATGAAATTATACCATACAATATCCACTCGGTAGTGTTTGATATATTAGCATTGTAAGGTCCATTTTTGTATAGCACTCTGGAAATATTTATGTTGAAGAAACACTGTTTAATAATTACTGATTAACGATGTGTTACTTAAGATCTGTTGACACTATTAGTGTTAATTTTAACCTGAATGGTATGACTAACGGTAACTGTTAATTGCTGATTAGGATCAGTCTTAAGTATAACCTTTATTAATGATTAGCAGTGTGTTATCTGTTATCGATGTTTTAATTGTAACCTTAGCTACTGACTAACAATGAGCGTTAATGACTGATTAACATGAAAGTATTTCATTATAACCTTAAATACTGACTAACGGTAAGTGTTAATTACTTATTAACGATGTGTTAATTATAAAGTATCCAGTCTGCAAACCATGTAACCTTGTTTATAACCTGTCTACAAAGACGTTGTACATCATGTGCCTTGTTTGTATTAGTGAGTCAGATGAATGAATACTTGGCTCCTTAGCTATTTATTTGTGCCTAATAATGGTAAATAATAAAAAGAAATTGTAAGATGAGTATGACCCAGCTTTTTACCTTATTCCTTGGTATACAGTATGGTTAAAAGTTATTTAACAAATCATAATATGCTCAGAGAGTTTGAAGAACTTTAACTGATGGTTGATACATAACAGTAAGATATATATTTCCAAGTTTTATACAACAGCGACGATTGTTACTGTTGTTGCTTAACATCGATGTGTGTGGCTGAGCAGAACCGTCGACCACAGGTCAGCAACTGCCTCTATCACTTCTGAGGGGCCGCACTACAGGTGCAGTGAAGTACTCGTACATACGTCCTGGATGGAACACACCTCTTTATGGTTGACAACACCCCACCTCACCAGAGTCGGACCAGGGTCCTTCCCTACAGCCAAGAGGTGACCAGCCGGTACACAAAAGGTGCCGTCGGTGGCAGTGCCGGTGCTTGCCCAAAATTGTGAGTGTTACTACCGGTACCGGTACAAAAAAAGGTACCGAATACCGACTCGGTACTCAGTACATGAATATGAATAAAGTAAACTTGCTCGAGTATCGATTTTTTTTGTTTTTTGATTTTTTTTTTTTTTGGGCCGGACCTGAGGAGAGATGAAAGATGTTGTCAGACAACTGGCACAGTCACGTACCTGTGGGGTGACCCCTGAAGCATAAGGTTTTGCGACCGTTTAGTCCTTTACTTTCAATACATAGATCGGCTAAACTTTAACCGGCCACTGTAATTCACATTCTCATACACCTAAAGTTTGAGTGTTTATCAAAATAAACACAATTTTATGACTTACATCGTGTCATTACATACACAATAATCTGATTAATAATTACGAGTGCACTTGGTTGCATCTTTACGCAGTGTTGCCCTTGAGGAAAGTCGAGCACTTAAAAAAGACAGTCACTGTGTCCCGCTTGATTTGGTTTGAGCACGTCCTTCCCCAATGAAAATAGACGTTCCATAGCAGCACTGGATGGTACTGGCGTGCTATAAGTTACGGTCTCTGAAAAACCTTACAAAGAAAGTAGTCCCTTGTTGATTTTATGTTTCTGGGGTTTCTCCAAAAATTCCTTTACCAGCTTTATCTGAGTCTCGCCTGTTCCTTCCTTTTGTAGAGGAGTTCGAAAAACTCTTCCTTGACGTCCTGCTCGTCATCATGATCAGTGGTGCTGCTCTCCGCGTCCTCTAGCTTGCTATCCGGTAGTGACACCATCTTCTCTACCCTCCTCCTCATTTTTTCTCTGTGTCGTAGGAGGCAGACTCAGGTAACGACGCCAACCACGATAGCAGAACTGGGGATGAAAGGCAGCAGCAGCAAGCGAGCAGTCACTTGTCCTCGAAGCGATGGCCGAACCTGCCTTCCACGCCCCGAGTCACTGCTTTTAGCAGAAGCCCTGGCCACACCGTCAGATCGGCGCTTTCCTTCACCTCTTTTAGTTTCTTGAGGCACATGGCCATGTGGGCCTTCTCCTCACCATTTCTTAGCCGCACGATGCGTGAATATAGATAAATAAAATGTACCAATTGCCGAGTACCGACAAAAAATGCTTAAACATGTACAGTCGTGGTCATAAATAATGCCTATCCTCCGGTACCCCGTGCATCAGACTGCCTCCTTTATGCACTGCAAGTCACGGATTTGAGTAAGAGGGCGTGAGAGGGAGGGGCCAGAGAGGGAAGGGGTGTGGAAGGGGGGACGAGTGATGGTGCTGGGGTGGAGTGAGGGAGGGGAAGGAGGGTAGGTAGGGGAGGGAGAATGAAATACTAAGTTGTGGTCACATTATCTATTTTCTCTCATTCAGGGCATGATATAAAGGAGTTAATATTTGGTAGATAATGCTGCATTACACTTTGTATAGCAGTGTCAGGTAAGTTTTAGATAGGTGGTGATATCAAGGACTGGCTTGTGATAGAAAAATACTGACGTGACAGATCAAACATTAGTGCAGAGTGTTTATCCATGTATTTTGACTTCGGACGCAGGATGAAATCATGATAGCTTTGACTTCCACAGTGTTTCTGTAAGAAACGTCCCCTACCCTTACTATCTATCTATCTATCTATCTATCTATCTATCTATTGGCAGACGCCTCAATCCCGTACGGGGTGGCCACAAACAAATCGCCTCCACGTCGCCCTGTCCCCCGCCATTTCACTGCCCTGCTTCCAACTCAAACCCTCCTCTCTCATATACCTCTCCACTCCATCCCTCCATCTCATCCTCGGCCTCCCCCTCCCTCTCCCCCCCTTCCACCTCACTCACATACATTCTCCCTTACATGTAATTAATTTTGGAACTAAATATCTTATGCAGCCTTTGACATGACTGTGTTCACAGTAGATATGATCATCTCGGTATACACGCCCACTATACAGTCACCATCATGTATATTATTTTGTCGCATCTCTATATGGAAAGGCTATTTAAAATAACTGAATAAAAGGTAAAAACAAATAATTAATGCCTGTGCACATGGGTGGATGTAATTACGATATCTCATAATCTGTTGCTAGGACTCCACAGCTGCCACGAGTATGGGTTTGAATGGCCGTCCAACAACCCAGCTCCATCTCATCACCTCGGAATGATATTTTCCTCCAACAAAAAACAGCTAATTACAAACTGGTGGACAAGGCAATAGCGTGCTGTGCTGGAAACTTCTGGCTATACGCTAATGTTTGATCTGTCATGTCAGTATATTTCTCTCACGAGCCAGCCCTTGATATCACCACCTATCTAAAGCTTGTTATCTGACGCCGCTATACAAGGTGTAATGCAGCATTATCTACCAAATATTAACTTCTTTATATCAAGCCCTGCATGAAAGAAAATAAACAAATAATGTGACCACCACTTCGCATTTCATTCTCCCTCCCCTGCCTACCCTCCTTCCCCTCCCTCACTCCACCCCAGCACCAACACTCGTCCCCCCATCCCCAATCCCTTCCCTCTCTGGCCCCTCCCTCTCACTCCCTCTTACTCCACTATGACTTGCCGTGCATAAAGGAACCAGTCTGTGACACAAGGTATCGGAGGATAGGTGATTATTTATGACCACGACAGTACCGTCGGTACCAATTTCGGTACATGACGAAAAAAGTAGTGTCACTACTGCTATCGGTACTCGAACTGTAACTCGGTACTTTTGTACCTCGGTACTGCCCACCTATCTCCATAGACTTGGTTTGGGGAAATATTAGGAGTGTGGCTCCCGAGTGGATGTTACATCTACTACGCTCCATCAAGCATGCACAGTGCCAACACGTGTAGGCTCCTCGCCTCAGCTATAAGCCGAAATATTTTGTAAGAAATAAAGCACGTACAATTTGAGAGAGAGAGAGAGAGAGAGAGAGAGAGAGAGAGAGAGAGAGAGAGAGAGAGAGAGAGAGAGAGAGAGAGAGAGAGAATGATAAGAACATAGAAAGAGAGGATTAGTGCAAATAGGCCATTTGGCCCATGTTATGCAGCTTCTACAGGAGTAACCAAACTACTTGAAAGAGAAGCATAGCAAAGAAGAAGGCTTTCCCCCGCCCACCAAACCTAGTCGAAGCTGGCTGAAAAAATAAAAAGGAACACCCCGCATCATAGAAAAACTGTCGTGGACACTTTATAGGAAAGTACGAAAGGAGAAAAGACGCTGTCATAGTGTAATCTGAAAAGGAAAACAATTAGTAATTGTTATTAGGTGATTAACTATATCCAGCCTTTATTTGTATTAAGCTATGTAGCCTATGCTTGAAACTCTCAATGGATGGGGCAGCAGCTACATCACTTGGTTGCTTTTTCCATTCGTTTTCTGAATATTGCCAAACCAATTTCTATTTCCCCAATAAAGCGGAATTTATCTAGTTTAAAACCATTACTTCTATTTCTGTCCTGTATGCGTTATGCCTGGCTAATATCTCCCTTCTTTATTCCCTTCGTCCACTTACCCCTCAGTGGCCGTGATCAGTATAATGGATCAAACAACCACTTACACAACATTTGGACCTTGGAAATATATTCTACACCACAGACAATTCGAAGTTTTATACTGGAGCAATAGTGGATATTAGGTAACCAATGTGTGTGTGTGTGTGTGTGTGTGTGTGTGTGTGTGTGTGTGTGTGTGTGTGTGTGTGTGTGTGTGTGTGTGTGTGTGTGTGTGTGAATAAAATTACTTAAAAAGTTTTCATCCAATTTTAACCAAACTTAGAGAATAATTCAAGAATCAAGCCTCCAGGTGATGACCCATTGTTATTTAGAACAGTGTAACAAAGGTCAGGGTCACAGTGCCATATCAAAGTGTGTCTTAGCAAAATCAGCTTCGTTTGTTTTCATCCGATTTTGACCAGACTTGGTGGAATGGTTCATATTAGGACAAGAATGAAGCCACTTCAGTTTGAGAGAGATCACACAAGCATTCAGGTCACGGGGCAAGATCAAATTTCAATACATCTGTGTTTTGTGCACAAAATAACTAAAACACTGGATCTCATTTGTACCATACTTGAAGGAAGGGCTGAGGCCATTTTTCATCTCATTTAGACCAGCCTTTGCGGAAGGGTTCAGGATAAGGCGAGAATAAAGGTTTTAGAGTTAGAAAATGGTCAGTTAAATGTCAAGTACCACAGGGAAAGGTCAAAATTCAAGGCTACATGGCAAGGTTAACTTAAGCATTTGCGATATTATTTATTATTTTATTAACTTTTTGGGAGGTTTTAGGGTAGAACAAGGATGTAGGAATTCGATTTTGAGAGCAGTTACCTAAGGTCAAGGTCACAGAACAAAGTTAAATGGTCGTCCCTTAGACTAATTATTGGGCTCACTGATATTGCACGTCCTGAATGCTCCTTCTTGTTGTATGTATGGCTTTACATACACCCATGAGATAATTTCTTCGAGTGTCAGATAAAAAAAAAAAAAAAAAGATTGCATCACTTATCATGTTCCCCGCCAACTATATTTTATCCACGTGTTCGATCCTTAGTCGTTTATTCTCTTTAACTCAGATGCCTCAATTCACACAATCGTATACCATATCCTCCCATTTTTTCTTGCCTTACCACGTCCTTCCCATCTCTAAATTCTCTCCCATATTCCTTTTTTACTACCCTATTTTATCCACTCTTGTATATACCCACACCATCCACATAAACAATCTCATTACGATTTATCAAAAGACTTGCTTACACCTCATCCGCCACGAATGTCTGGTTCTTGTCATATCCAGTCTACGCAACGCACAAACATTCCTCAGCAGTCTCCTTTCCACTCTTCGCACTCTTTACATTTGAAACTCAGGCCACATAAAAGTTCTCACAGCGACACGTTATGTAGACACTAAGCATTGTACAGACATTAAACAAAGTACTGAGTGGAGTAAAAGCTATTCGTCTCATCAGGTCATACTACATTTAGTCTCTCTTTGCCATCTGCTCCAATCTGTCTACTTGTCTGTCTGATTACCTCCGACAACGGAGTTGCGGGAGGTTATGTATTCACCTATGTTTGTTTGTTTGTTTATCAGCACGATATCTCCAAAAGTTCCCAATGACTTTCAGTGAAATTTTGTGGAAAGATGGGCCATGGACCAAGAAAGAATGGATTAATTTTGGGGGGGAACCGGATCCGGATCCTGCAGTGGCACTGGCGGATGTATGCGCTCTCTGAGTGCTTTCTAGTTTTCTTTGTCAGTCATATGCTCGTCAGTCTTTCCTCCTCTTCTCTCTCTCTCTCTCTCTCGTGGAATTTTGCTCCTGGATACACCTTTGGTACAGCGTTGTAATTTTGTGTCTGCCATAAGTTCCTCTGGCAGTGACGGTAGTGGCCTTGTGGGAAGATACTGTCATAGGCGACACAAGTATGAACGAGCATGAAAAAAATGTTTTATTACTATTCTATAATAGTTCAGTCTGAACTGCTGATCGGGTCAGGTGCGGTGAAGGGGATGGGCCCATTATGATGTGGCAGGGGTAAACCAGCTCTACTGTCGGGCCCTGCTGCGGATGTCGCTGGATTGCACTGCACAGTTGACCCTCGTGCGGTGTGGTGCGGTGAAGAGCGGTTCCTTCTCCCCTTACAGACTAAAATACGAGTAAATGTGTGTGTGTGTGTGTGTGTGTGTGTGTGTGAGAGAGAGAGAGAGAGAGAGAGAGAGAGAGAGAGAGAGAGAGAGAGAGAGAGAGAGAGAGAGAGAGAGAGAGAGTATTTTGGTGAGTGTGTCGTCCTGTCTTGGCTACCCCCCTCCACCCCCATGTTAAAGGGGAAAGAGCCTAGGGTAGACAGATAATACTTCAGGTAACATTGGTATAAATAATCATTAAAAAATTACTCATACGCTGCACTTCCTAACAATCGTCGAAATCAAAGCTCTTTATAAAACTCATTTAATTTAAGTGGTTTAAATGCATAGTAAAAAAAAAAAACTGCCCAACCTGTATTACCAAATGTAGCAAATGGGGAAAAGGTTCCCAGAGTAGCTTTTAAAACTATGCCTGAATTTACAGGTAATTCAGGTATAAATGTTTATTATCATACCATTCATCAACTACTCTTATACTCAACTCATATTTCCAGGGGAAAGGATTAAACATGTCTGTTACATATATTTCTGGTCTTCTTCATATTCATTTTCAAGCTTACATTTCAGACGCATCCTATTTCGATAGTGTCATTCAATGAATTCACGTAATTCTGTGGAGGGTATTCTATCGTCAAGGAATCGAAGACTGTTCAGCTTCTCACCATTACCTGATTCCTTTGCTATCCTATGCTATCTGCATATGCCCACGAAGCATGCTGTAAATAACTTAGGTAATATTTCCTCGTTGTCTAACCAATCTTTTTATTGGTATTTTCTGGCAGCCCACATCAAGCCCAGTAATCAATGGTATTTCTGTAAATATTTTATGTCAGTTTGGCGTAAGTGTCTTGTACACATTGTCTTCTTATTGCCTTCATCACTGCCGCTGTTTCATCTGAACCAAATGCTTTCTTATAATCAGTAAATGCCATGCAAACAGGAGCCAAATGTTGTTTTGAAAATTTACTTGACCAATGATTTGAATATGATCTGTTTAGTATTTATCAGTCTACATATCCATAGCCATATGTCTTATTGCAGGAGGGCGTGGCAACAAGCAAAATCGCCTACGTATCACTGCCCTCTACCTTCAGGCTGCCTTCCATGTAACTCATAACACCCTCATTCTAAACCTCAGCATCACTTCCCTTGATTTTCTCTTCCCTGCCTTTCAATATATCTCAGTCACATGCATTCTCGTAGTCAGTCTCTCATTCTCTCGTCTCTTCTAGAGGCTAAACTGTCTCTGGGTACTTCTTTCAGCGCTTTCCCGCTCACCCACATCATCATTACAATGCTTCCGAGCTTCAGCATTTGTATATCTGTCTCTCCACGTGTCTCCACATGCATGTCTCAGATACCGTAACTAATTTACACTCTTTTCACTCTTGACTTGTTTTTTTTTTTCCAGCAGAGGTTAAACTTTACCTCTGCACATTAGACTGCGAATCATAATACTGTAATGCAACTGTGTAACAACTTTCTGACTTCCATACCCACCTCCATATTCCTTGGCACCTTAGGGTTATGACAAAAAATTATTTTTCCCTCATTTTAAAAATCCTGCTATGCTGGGTGATGAACTTTAATGTATAAATCACAAATATGATGTTGGTTTTGCATTTGCCTTTAAAAAGTCTCCCCACACAAACATTTTCCATGAGGCTAAATTTGCGCATTTTTTACAATTTGTGCTGTTCAGTCAGGATCAATATATTTCTACCATTATTGTGTTCGCAAGGTACATAGTGTTTATTGAGGCAGCAATACCATGGCATACTTCAAATCTAGTGGTTATGTTGTGAAGAACGCGCAGAAATGGGGTGCAAACCTGCCAAAGTCAAATTATATGAAGCGGTGTAATCTACCCAGGACAGGAAGTTTGACTAACTTTTTTTTTTTAATGTAAGGAAGAAGGAACCAAAGGCCGTGAGCCTGCAATAACTGTTCCTTGCAAGAGAAAAACAAAATACAAGAGAGAGCCAAATTCAAGATCCGATCATTTCGAGATGCCTGGACACACTGCGTTTGAAAGACTGGAGATCATAAGAAGCAGGAAATACAGACAGAGGGAGACAGTTCCAGAGTTGACCCGTTGCATACATGAAGGAATGGGAGTAACGGTTAACTCTTGCATTAGAGAGTTGGACAGAAAAGGGATGAGAGTTTGCTGCTAGATGGGTGCTACGTGCCCGTTGTAGAGGTGGAGGAATGCATGCAGACAGTTCAGAGGAGCAGTGACCACTGAAGTAGCGATAGAAAAGAGATAAAGATGCAACAGTGCGAGGAAGAGACGGAGGTTGAAGGGAGTCAGTAGGAGGAGGAGAGTTAGTAAGACGAAACGCCTTTGACTCCACGCTATTGAGAAGAGCTGTATGTGGGGAGCCTCCCCACACATGAGAGTTGTACTCCACACAGGGGCGGATAAAACCCCTGTATAGAGTCAACAATTGTACAAGGGTAAAGAAGGAATGGAGTCGGCTTAGCACACCTAATCTCTTGGAAGCAGATTTTACAAGAGAAGTAATATGATCTTTCCAAGATAAGTCCCGAGTAAATGAAACCCCAACCATGTTCGAGGATGATGCAGGATTAAGCTGAATATTATTAAACATTAGTGGGTATACCTGTGGAAGATTTTGTCGGTTTATAGGTGTAAAAACTGAGTCTTTGATGCATTAAAAACAACCAAATTATTTTTACCCCAGTCAGAGATACGAGCCAAGTCAGACATTAGGTGTGCCATAGCCTCATCCCTTGTTCGCTGAAGTAACTGCTGAGATGGACGTTGCAGGAACCGAATGGAAAGGTGAAGGGTAGAATCATCAGCATACAAGTGGATAGGGTTAGATGTACAGCTTAGAAGGTCATTGATGAATAAAAGAGAGTTGGTGATAGGACAGAGCCCTGAGGAACGCCACTGTTAATAGATCTAGGAGAAGAACGATGGCCATCTACAACAGCGGCTATAGAACGACCAGAAAGGAAGCTAAAGATGAAGGCACAGATAGAGGGATAGAAATCATAAGAGGGCAGTTTGGAAATAAAAGATTTATGCCAGACTCGATCGAAAGCCTTTGAGATATCAAGTGCAATGGCAAAGCTTTCGCCAAAGTCCCGAAAGGAGGATGACCAGGAGTCTGAAAGGTAGGTAAGAAGATCCCCAGTGGAGCGTCCCTGACGGAACCCATACTGACGATCAGAAAGAAGGCTATGATAGGAAAAATGCTTTAAAATTTTTTTTTTTAAGAATTGACTTGAAAACTTTTGAGATATAGGATGTTGAAGCAATTGGACGATAGTCAGAGGGCCGGCAATGGTCACCCTTCTTTGGGACTGGCTGAATGAGAGCAAACTTCCAGCATGAAGGAAAGATACAAACTGAAAGACAAAGGCAAAAGATTTTACCTAGGCAGGGTGTAAGCACAGAAGCACAGTTCTTGAGAACAACAGGAGGGACTCCATCAGGCCCATATGCCTTATCAGTACTGAGGCATGTGATGGCAGAAAATACATCACTTGAAGAAATTTTAATGTCAGCCATGAGGAAGTCAGAGGGGGGAAGTGATGGAGGAACAGCACCGGAATCGTCTAAGGTGGAATTGGAGGAGAAAGTCTGAGTGAAGAGTTCTGCTTTATCAGTGGAAGAAATAGCTACAGAGCCATGAGAATAGAAAAGGGGAGGGAAGGATGATGAGGTGAAGTTGTAAGAAAGGTTTTTGGCAAGGTGCCAGGAGGAGCGGGAAGAATTCGAGTTGAAGAGTTGAGAGCATTTAGTACGGATGAAATTATTTTTAGCAGAGCGAAGAACAGACTTAGCACGATTCCAGGCAGAAACGTATAAAGGATGTGATTCAGGGGTGGGTTGGCTCCGGTACCTTTTATAGGCCCTCTGCTTGTTGTGGAGAGCATTAGAACAAGCGTGATTAAACCAATGCTTTTTTCCATTAGTCAAAGGATATGAGAAAGGAATGTATGCTTCCATGCCCGAGAGAATAACCTCCGTGATGCACAAGGCACACTCAGATGGCTCCCGGCCATGGAAGCAATAATCATTCCAGGGAAAATCAAAGAAGTACTGCCTGAGAGCCTCCCAATCAGCAGCTCCAAAGTGCCACCGATGATGTTTCTTTGGATGGTCCACAGGCCGTCCTGGAGCGATAGGACAGGTTACGGTGATAAGGTTGTGATCGGAGGAGCCCAACGGAGAGAAAAGATTAATAGTGTAAGCAAGAGGATTAGTTGTAAGGAAGAGGTCAAGTATGTTGGAGCTCTCTCCAAGGCAGTCAGGGATATGGGTAGGGTGCTGTACAAGCTGCTCTAGGTCATTAAGGATAGAAAAGGTGTAAGCTTGTTCACCAGGTGGATCAGTGAAAAGAGAGGAGAGCCTAAGGTGGTAGTGAACGTTGAAATCTCATAAAATGGAGATTTCAGAGAAAGGAAAAATGGATTGAATGAGATCCATCGTAGAAGTAAGGTAGTCAAAGAATTTTGGATAGTCAGTAAAATTAGGAGATATGTAAACAGCGCAGATATATTTAGTCAGAGAATGACAGGAAAGCCGAAGCCAGAGTGTAGAGAATTCAGAAGAATTGAGTTCAGGAACACGAGAGCAAGATAAGTCGTTGCATCTATATATATACACAACAGCCTTTTGGCTTTGAAATGAGTATAGAGAAAGTAGGAGGATACAGAAAAGAGTCTGCTGTCAATTGCATCAGACAGCTGAGTCTCAGTTAGGAAAAGAAGGTGAGGTTTAGAGAAGGAGAGGTGGTGCTCAACAGAGCGAAAGTTAGAGGAAAGGCCGCAGAAATGAAGAAGAAGAGAGTCAGACAGTGGTTCCAGGCAGCTCGAGTCGTCACCGGGAGAGGGGCGGAAGGTGGGGGCATTTATGGTCCCCCCCCCCCGGGGACTCCGAGGCCGAGTGTTGAGTAGCCATGATTTTTTTTTAAATTTTGGAAAAGGAAGTGTAGTGTGTGCTGTGCATGTAGTTTGGTGTAGATAGTTAGAGAAACATTGTATTGGAGAGCATGCTGGCCTACTCTCTGTGTTACTGAGACACTGAAAAAGTTCAGCAAAAGGGGATGGTCGGGACCTAGTCCCCTCGTTCAGCAAAAGGGGATGATCGGGACCTAGTCCCCTCGTTCAGCAAAAGGGGATGGTCGGGACCTAGTCCCCTCGTTCAGCAAAAGGGGATGGTCGGGACCTGGTCCCGAGGGCTGATGAAACGGGAGCTCCAGCTCTCCCTGTCATCAGCTTTCCATCCACCTTGGGAGTACTGCCCTGCTCGACTGGTGCTACAGTCTACTCCTCCTATGTGAGAATGCCTTCAGAAAGTGATATATTGGGAAGATATGTGTTATTAGAAGAGGATAAGCTGAAGAAAAGCTGGATTTAGCAAATATATGACGAACTAATCCACTTATGGCAAGAGTTTAGTTTTCCTGCATTGAGTCAACACGTGATTAAAGCACTGCTGAACAAACTGATCAGTGAACATCAAAGCTACAAAAGAAGCTAAAAGGTGTTTCAAAACGAGTTGAATTTTTTTTTTGATATAACCAAAGTCGATGGAGAGTGGCTTTGCTGGGAAGATGAGGAACTGTATCATAAACAACTTACATCTGGTGGAAAAGTAGATACACTACACATATACTAGCAGCATTATCCTCAATCCATTCATCAAAGAGGCGAAATCACTGTGAATAAAGTGATACTCCAATAACACAGCAAGTTGGTACATCATATGAGATTGAGACTGAAGATACTACCTCAAGTGTCTTCACAGGTGATACAGAGAACAGTAACAATGAAAAAGCCCCAAGTACAAGGAAGAGGCCATCTTCAGCGTACTATGCAGCGAAATTGGTATCAGGTAATTCGTTGTCAACCAATAAAGCATCTAGCGTGAGCTCAACTCTCGATAATGAAGGCATCCCTCTTTCCACACCTACACAATCTGGTGTATGGCGTGGCGTCAGGGTTGGAGAAAAACACAAGGAAAAAATAATATCGCTGCTATAAGAAGAGAAAAACTATTGTTTGCATTCTGATGGAAAAAAAAAAATCCAATGGAGAGTACCAGGTAGTCTGCCTTCAAAGCGAAACTAGGAAGACTAGTTTGGGAATCATAAGATGTAGTAGTGGATCAGCTCAGGATACTTTCAATGGCCTTGAGAAAGTTCTAGATGAATGTGATGCTTGGTCAAGTATTAAATTGATTATTTATGATACAACGGCTGTAAACACAGGACATATGGTGTTGTGGTTAGGATACAGAGGAAAATGACTGAAAAGGGTTTGAACAAACCATAATATATTGGACGTCAGCATCATATACTGGACAGGATCATGAAGCATGTTTTGGACTTCTTTGTGACAAAGGTTTCCATTAAGCCAAATTTGAGTTACGAGTTTGATGAGGAACTTACTGAAAAGCATGTGGAACTACAAAGTTCTTTTGAAGCAGGTAAGAAAACGGAAATGGGTGAAAATCCGGGATGGAGAGATGACTTCAAATTCCCATATACACTGTGCAAAGCATTCCAATTCTACAGGGAAAAAGGGGCATTTCCAGAAATCAAATGGAGGAAACTACCATCAATACATAGCGTCCATTGGAATTCAAGGGCAATATACACCCTAATCGCGTATTTTCTGCTTCCAAACTGGAGAGGCACATTGGAGATACCAGCACGCTTTATTGGCTATGGATGGCAAGAGGCGTGGTTTCCTTATCAGAAATTCAAAGAGATGTCCTATGAAAACCTACTGACCAGCGTTAAAGAACTCAAGTGCCCTAGCGCACTGAAGTGCCTTGAAGCCCACTGGAGCAAGGAAAGATCTGCTGTGAACATACCACGGACCAACATCATTGCTGAAAGGACAGTAAAACTGATGGAAGAGTTGAGTGGAAAGTGCAAGAAGGACACATACTTAGCCGTGAAGTTTGTGTAATGTAGTGTACATCCTAATTTTTACGATTTTTGTGTTTTTTACAAAACAGTCAGCCTTAGTCTGGGGGATCTTTTGATGGATTTAAGGGAAGTGACTAATACATTTGTATTATGTACCAAAATGCTCATCGATTCCCGCTGCCGGCTAATTATTTTTTTTTCTAGTCATAACCCTAGTGTACCTATAACCTTCCTTCCGTATTGTAGTCCTTCTCGCACTTCATCCTTTAAACTCCCGTCCTTCCCAACACACGACCTACATACCTGATGCCATTCACAGTATCTATTTCGTGACCAGTTAGCTTCATGCTGTCAGTGACTTTTTTTTTTTTAAACCCATAATTTTACGCTTTTATACTGACGTTTTAATTCTATATTTCCCACACATTTTCAAACACATTTACCAAGCCATTCTCCTCCCATTCATATTCGCTTAACATAAATACGAGAATATCATCAGCAAGCAACACTACAGGTAATTTCCAGATCCTAACCTCTCTCGCGACACTCGCACAGCATCTACTGCCATAACTTTTGTTTCTTTTATGACACATTTCATATTTTAAAAAATGCGGAGGCATGACACAGATTGTTTAATATATAAGTCAAAGACGTACATAGTGTATTTTCCAAGCACACTGCCACATTTTACACATCCCTTGCCTGTCTCCTCTGATATTTGGTTTCTCTTTATCCATGAGGGCAGCATACAGCATCTTTCCCCTTTTTTACATACATTCTTTTTTTTTCTGTATATCTTAGAGAATAATTGGTGCACCCACATATCTCCTTCCTCAAGCCCTCGTTCGTCTTCAGCCATTCTTTGTTTTTTTTCTCTAACTTTCGACAAATATCCTATAATATATCCTTCCTGTTAGATTAATTAAACAAATGCCGATATAATTACCACACAATTTTCCTTCCCATTTCTCGTTATACGAGAGAACGTTAACTGATCTTCAGTTCTCTGGCACATCGTCATCCTGTCTAGACTAGTTGTTGATTTTTCCAGATCCATCCAAGCACCAGATCTCTAACATATTTTGCCACTACATCACACACTCCGTCCGTTCCTGATGCTTTCCTTATTTTGAATTTCTTCTACCTCGCACTGATCCTAGTGATTCTTTCCTACCACTTGTCTGTATTCTTCCCACTATTTCACATCTAAGAATACTCCCATTACTTTGCTTTCTGCATTCAGGAGCTGATTAAGATGTTCTTTGCATCTGATCACTGATTTATTTTTTTATGTTATTTTTTGTTTACAGTCACACTCTCCTAACTTTTTTAATCTGCAATACTATACAGTATAGGCTATATATACGTATACAAAGAAAAATGTTAAAATTGCATGTAGTAAATATTCTTCAATTCTATTAAATCCAGTGCATTATTATATATATAGCTCATTAAAGGAATTGAATGAAAAATTTTTGTAAAAGCATTTTTTTATTGCGATATTTTCAAAAGATATGAAGATATTTAAATACTGGAGTGTGTTTACAATTATTCAGTTTTACATTTATTGACTTTTATCTCGCTAATCAGATAAATCACAGTATTTTGGCGATTCATCATTAAGAGGACAAAGCGACAAAGATATATAGAAAAGTTTAGAGTCCCTAATACAGCAAATGACCAGTGAAATTGCGTGTCAACACCATCCACGAATTTAAAGATATGTATGACAGGCCTAACTGTGGCTTAGAAAACGGGAATATACGAGCTTGACTCAGTCCTGTAAAAATACAATTAGGTAAGAACACACACACACACACACACACACACACACACACACACACACTTGTTATAGTATGGTGCCTTGCTCCAAAAGAACTGTGAAATGTGCCCAGACGCGACTTAAGAATACTGTTAATACTTAGCCAACAAGTGCTGGAGACAGTAGCATAACCAATCCGCAAATAGGAGGTTGAGTGGACAAAGTGGGGACAAGTCCTATTCTGAGGAGGCCCACTGCCCTACAGTGCGTACACATTAAATAACATGAAATATCAAATGGAGACTGGGATCAAGGGTCTGACTGGGAGGCCCCACATGGTTATGACATTGGCTGAAGAGGGTTGCCTTCCCGCGGTGGCACCGGTATATGTCTGGCTCTACTGGCCGTTTATACAAACGTCAATCAGCTTCCTCCCTGTCCACCGAAGAAGAATGATGAAATGCAGGAAAAGAGATATTTCTGCCTTCGGTTCACCTGGTTCACACTCGTGTGAGCCTGGGCATACAGCAATAACAAAAATTTGATCAGCAAATGTCCGTGGGACAACTGCTTCTAGAACGCTCCACAGAAAATAAGCTGAGTTCACATTCTCCTATGGTAGAGCTCAAAACGTCACAGAAGACCGGGGAGCCCTAACTTACAAGCCATTACAGGCGGGCACAGCCTAGAGTTTAGTGCCTGACCCAAGGAAACAAGAATATCCCGTCAAATCCCAGTTTCGCAATGGCTTATACATCATCATCATCATCATCATCATCATCATCATCTTCATCATCATCAACATCATCATGCCAGATCTAATGCCCTCCTAAAAGAGGAAGTCCGTTACGAACAAATAAAAAAGGCATATGTCGGAAGAAAAACAACCTCCACCAATTATACTGAATCAATCGAATAATTAACCATGAATCATTCAAGTTTTCGAAATGCTGTTTTGACTTCACAAGCATTACCATTTGCACATATTTTTTAGAGATGCACTTCACATCCACCTCTGACTTAGTCATTCCTTGGTCGAGGAGTGGTGTTTACTTTGTTTTATGCGCATTTCACTGCAAATGAATAGTATTTTCTTGGGCTTAACTCATTTTACAGATCTAGCAATACGGAAAAATGATATGACCAAAGGACGCAGGTCAAAAAATTACACTGGAGACACAAAAATATGATTTTCTTGCCTAAAATTTTAGAGTAGCGTCGCGATACCAGTTATAGGCCTGTGTCCCTGACCAGCATGGTCACAAAACTGTGTGAGAGAATCTTGAAAGACAGGTGGATGAAATATCTGGAGGAGATGGATGTTTTGGGAGAAAGTCAGTCTGGATTCAGAAATGGAAAGTCTTGTGTCTCTAAGTTGTTGAGTTTCTATATTCAGTGGCGACTGACTTGCAACAGGAGGGAGATAGTTGAGTGGATTGTGTGTACTTAGATCTGGAGAGCCTTGGACAAGGTACCCCACAGGCGACTAATGTGGAAATTGGAGCATCAAGGAGGACTGAAGGGGAACCTCTTGGAGTGGATGAGAGACTTCGTGAGAGACCGACAGATGAGGACAGTAATAAAGGACAGGATGTCAGGGTGGAGGGAAGTAACAAGTGCAGTCCTGCAGGGCTCGGTGCTGGCGCTCGTAATGTTCCTGATGTGTACGTAAACGATATGGTGGATGGAATGAACAGTTATGCAAGTCTCTTTGAAGACAGTGCAAACATCATGAGAAGAGTAGAAGTTGAAGAGGACTGTAAAATGCTACAGAAAGATCTGGACAAGGTTTACGATTGGAATCGGGTATGGGAAATGAAAGTCAATGCAAAAAAAAAAAAAAATGCAAAATATTGGAAGTGGGTAAAAGTACTAAGAGGCCATCACTGAATTATTAATAGGAAAGGAACCGGTTACAAACGCGAGAGAAGAGAAGGACGTGGAAGCGTTGGTCCAGGATAATCTGTCACCCCAAAAAACACATAAACAGGATTGTCAGAGAGACATATAAGCTCTTTACCATCATAAGAATGGCATTCCAATATATGGATGAGGAGATGATGAAAAAATTGATAGTGACTCTAATCCGCCCCAGGCTGGAATACTGTATGTGGCAGTGGTGTGGTCCCTACATAAAAGGAAAGATTTAAACAAGATCGAGAGAATACAAAGAGCAGCAACCAGGAGTGTCTCCAGCCTGGCAGATCTATCGTACAAGGAAAGACTAGAAAAGCTGGGTCTGCCTTCCTTAGAAGAAAGAAGAGAGAGGGATGACATGATTGCAATGTTCAGGACCATGATGGGAGGAGACAAAATTAAATGAGAATATCTGTTTGTATGGGATGAGGGGAGAACAAGGGGACATGGAAAGAAATTGAAAAAGACAAGTTGTTTGAAAGATGCCAAGAAATACAGTTTTCAATATAGATACATGGACCTGTGGAATAGCCTGGACAAATAGTTCGTCCGGTTCAAAAATTAAATGAGTTTAAAGCAAAGTTTGACTGGCTGAGACACGACGACGGGACCCCATGAGCGAAGCTCATTTCCTGTATATCACAACTAGGCAAATACATCCAGCTGGCTTGGACCAGGCCAGCTGATGAAGCAGACCAGTTGTCTTTTATACATATCTTGGTGAAACTAAGCTAGACTGCTGGTATTCATCATAGATTTGTACGCTAAAAATTCACCACTCAGTGTGTGTATCCTTGAATAAAAAAACACATAATAAACACGAGTGTACGACAAGATAGCTCGAATTAGCGAGAGAACATTTTAAAATAAAGGATTAACATTAAGTCCCTGATTTTGGCAAAAAGGACACTCCCCTGTCCCTAAATTTGACTAAAAGGGCACTTTTGATCTGAAGAGAAAGGGCACGGGCTCAAGCACACCGAGCACCCTCCCTGTGCACGTCCCTGTCAGTCAGGGCCAGACCCAGGGCGATGCGAGCGATGCAACTGCATTGGCCCCCGCGCCTCTAGGGGTCCCGCGTTCCTCCCCCCCACCCCCCCAAAAAAAAAGGAAAAAACCTTTAGGCCTTTAGGGGCCCCACACCTAACGAGCGGGCCCCTGATAAAGCATAATGTGGCGCAACGCACTTGACATGTCTGCAGCTGAGAGGGGCCCTGATTGAGCATTATGTAGCATGCACCAGCCACGCGCCTCTCTCATAGTGCTCATTAACCCTTTAACCGCGGGCATTGTTTTGCCCCGACTGTCCTCTCCTGCGGGGGTTTCGACCAAAATGTAAACAAACTTTAAACCTTTATAACTCTGCACAGAATAAATCTAGAGCGAAAAATAAGGTACCATTAGAAAGTACTAACCTTCGGCTTTGCAATGATGTAGGTTTCATGATTTCGTTGACTATCACTGGATGGGCAGTGCCATTAGAAGTGAGCGATCTAAAATCACTATTTTTCGCTCACACACCATTACCTTCGCTCATACACCATTACCAAATGCCAACCTCATTCTGATAATAATACTATAAACATATATGAACACTGCACATACGATAAACACCCACTCTGTGTTCACTGAGGCAGGTAAAAGGCACTGTAATTACCCGCACTTCACTGCCACATCAGCGGTGTTGTAATCACTATTTTTCGCTCACACACCATTACCAAATGCCAACCTCATTCTGATAATAATACTATAAACATATATGAACACTGCACATACGATAAACACCCACTCTGTGTTCACTGAGGCAGATAAAAGGCACTGTAATTGCCTGCACTTCACTATCACATCAGCAGTGTTGTCACTCACACAGCTGGACAGATACTGATGCGTGTTTGGTCGGGGTGGGGTGGGGGGCCCAGGGGGTGGGAGGTGGGGCCCCAGGGGGGGAGGAGGGAGGTGGGGGTCGGCTGGAGTGAAAGAACTTAATAGCTACTCTCCCTTGAAACAATTGGCGCACGGAAAAAACGAGGGGTATTCAAAATATTCACAAACATTCGAGATGACACCCGCGGTTTGGTCCAGTTTTTGCAATGTCATTCTGGAATGACACCCGCGGTTAAAGGATTAACCCTTTAAACGTGGCCGTGAACAGTCGACCCCCCCCGAGTTGCGGAGTTGTATTGCGGTCTGAGTACCTGTAGGAAAATAGCCAAAAATCAGAGATTAAACCTAGAACATTATACTTGGTATGGCAGATAGTACTTACATTCAGCTTTCTCCAGAGATAGGTGTTGAGCCTTCTTGGACTACCCAAGGACTTATGGAGACTTGCAAAGTTGGGTAACCAAATTTTCACTTTCACACCTCCAGCAACCCGGTTTCCCCTCTACCACAGCCTCATTCTGTCACAGTACACTTTATACTACAACGTACAGGTAGTTTGGAATCCGTATTTGTACAATAAGCACTGAAAATAAGGCTAAAATCAATGAAGCGTATGGCCGACATGCAGCGCGGTGGCGGTTTTCCCGTCACTCAACAAACATTTCCATTTTCACAGCTAAAAACATGTATACTACATTATTTTCAATCATATTACTTCCCAAAAGATCACCGCGGCGCGCTTTTTATTCTGCCTTATGCCCGTCACTTTATTCTCGTTCCTGTCGGCCACTTGCACTGACTCGGAAGAGCTAGAACTCGCCATAATGTCACTTTGAAAGCCTGTGGTAAACTGACGCTAAACAGGGGCAAACCGTGCGAAAAAAAGCTAGTTTTACAACTGGGGAAACAAGCGTTTCCTATTAGCATAAATTGCTTGTGAGAGGAGAGCGCAGATTTACAGTTCTGAGCAGTCAGAGCACTGCCATGTATCACAGCCAGGCTGGCCGGGCCGTGGTGGGGGGGGAAAGGGGGAAAAATGCGATACTTGGCAACAACGGAGGTCAGTAGTACAAAGGTAAAGTATGATAATTGTAGCTAAAGGGTGGTGGTACTGATAGACAATACCAGCTGGAACATCCTTGCCCGCGTTTATTCAAAATTAACTCGAATCGCAAACGCGACGCTCTGTCGTTATGTCCTTTTTGGCGAGCGTCGCAAACGCGACAATCTGCGTTTAAGGGGTTAAGGGCCCCGCTCTGCCCGAAGTTAGATGTGTGACCCCTGCAGATTTATCACATTCTTCCTCATGTTGGTCTCTTCAACACGTTTTCAAGAAGTGTGTGGTTTTTCTTGGCTTGACTGTCTTGGTAGTGTTGTTTATCAGAGGTCTAATCTGTGAAATTTGTGCTCCATGCATTTTCCTGAATTAAAGAGTGCTAACTTCTTGAATCCTTGAGCCAAGTGATTTCGGCTGTTGACCTAAGTTTCTTGTGAGATCCTGATCGGGCTTATGAAAAGATTCTGTCAAATGTAGTCTGTAAATTTCTATTGGAAATATTTGCCTTAAATGATTAAATGAATTTCTACTGGGATTATAAGCATCAGGCCTGTACAGGGGTATTCAGTTTGCAGTTACATGAGCTGACTGTGGGTATTGTGACATCCAAGATTAGGAGTTTAGGACCCGGGCCTTTATGTACTTTTGCTGATATCTGTGTCTTTGGATCCATTTGATAACAGCAATGTTTAGCAGTTCTTTTCTCTGCCTGTAGCGCACCAATTGTTAGTGATTTTGGTTAAGAAAATCCCCGGCCGAATATCCCTTCATCTTCTGCTAACAGCAGGAGTTGAACAGCACTCAATTTAACACTTATCAAGAGAATCTTTTTAAAAATTTAAATATTGTTTAAAGAACCAAAGCCCTCCCCCCTTGCAAAAAGATGCCGAAAAGAAAGCGTGACATTGGCAGAATCTATCTGAGTGCAGTGAAAAGAGGAAGATACAGGCTGCAAAAGAAAATGAAGTCAAACATCTCAGTGGAGCAATGGAGAAATTTATCATTAAAAAGAATGACACTGAGACCGAAGAGTCAAATTGTGAGTCAGTCAGTTCTATGGAGGTCCAAGATCTGCCCAATCTTCCTGCAGCTCCTTCCGTGCAAACTGCTGAACAAGCTACATCATCATCTAGCTTGCCTCAGCAGCGTACATCACAACTCAAGAGGAAAGACAGCTGCCTTGATGTTAGCTTTATTGAAAATTATGAGGATCCTGCCTCTTGGCCAAAAATTCTTTCCACAGCTCAGCGAGATTTTCTGGTCACAAAGGGTCCACATAAGTTAGATTTGAACCATGAATTCCCCAGAGATGCAGCAGGCAGGAAATTTTCAAATTTCTACCTATAGTGCAAATTATCAAACGGGGAGGTGATACAAAGAAAGTGGCTGGTGTATTCAGTTAGAAAAAATCAGACATTTTGTTTTTGTTGTAAGCTTTTTTCCACTGTTAATGCCGAGCTGTCCTCAGATGGGTTTCATGACTGGTCCAATGCTAGTGTGCGTTTAGTTGAGCATGAAAAGTCCAGTGGTCACTTGCAGGCAAGTGTTCAATGGTTTGAGGCTGAGCAAAGACTAAAGAAGGGTTGCTCTTTGGATTCAGTTCATCAGCAGCAAATCAATGATGAATAGCTACGGTGGCAAAGTGTTTTTCTCTCAGAACATAACATGGCTTTCCGAGGATCTGTTGATAAACTCTTTGAACCTAAAAATGGTAATTTTCTTGGCCTAGTCCAACTGATTGCCAAGTTTGAACCTGTCATGCAAGAACACCTGTGACGAATCAAGGATGAAGAGACCCATGACCATTACCTTGGCAAGCGTATTCAGAATGAGTTGATTCAGCTGATGGGTAACAAAGTCCAGAAGACCATTATTGACCGTATAAAGTCCTCAAAATACTTTGCTGTTATACTTGATTGTACTCCAGATGTTAGTCATAAAGAGCAGTTGTCTCTGACAATTAGATATGTATCTGATGGCTCCACTGTTCATTTTGGAATATATGAGCATTTTATTGCATTCATTGAGGTGAAGGAAAGTACAGGAAAGAGTCTCCTGGATGTTCTTCTTGACAAGTGAGTGACACTGGGTTTAAATTTACGAGATATCAGGGGCCAAGGCTATGATAATGGTGCTAACATGAGAGGCAATAAGTCTGGTGTTCAGGCTCGTCTTTTGGAAATGAACCCAAGAGCTTTGTTTTCACCCTGTGCATGCCACAGTTACAATTTGTTACTGGGGATATTGCCAAGATGTGTCCAGAGGGAATGACCTTCTTTGGTATCTTTCAAAGGCTGTATGTCTTGTTTTCTGCTTCAACTCAGAGATGGGCAATTTTCAAAAGACATGTTAAGGACTTGACTGTGAAACCTCTCAGTGAAACCCGATGGGAATGTCGTACTGACAGTGTCAAAGCTGTGGGGTACCAAATTGTTCAGTTTTACGATGCCTTAATGGATATTGCTGAGGAAACAAATGACCCCAAAGCTCGCAGTGAGGCTATGTCACCATGCAGTGAGCTTCAAAATTTCAAGTTCATTGTCTCCATAGTATTTTGGTATGCTATCCTCTTTCAGGTCAATCGGGTCAGTAAACAGCTAAAAGGTGAGGCAGTTGAACTTTCTGTTGCAATCAAAAGCATGGAGAGAACTATTGCATGGCTGCAAAAATACAGAACTGATGGATTTGACAATGCTCTTGCAGATGCAAAGGAGATAGCCAATGATATGGACAATGAACCTGTCTTTAAAGAGAACAGAATTCGTAGAAAGAAACGAACATTTCAATATGAAGCTCAAGATGAGCCAGTTCAAAGTCCACAAGAAAGTTTCAGTCTCATCATTGATAGAGCAATTTCATCCATGGAACAAAGATTCCAGCAGTTGAAGCCAGACGATGCTTTGTTTGGTTTCTTATTTTCTTTCCACAACCATACCAAAACAGAAATGAGAGTGCATGCAGCCAACTTGGAGAAAAGTCTCACCGTAAATAACACCTCAGATATTGATGGTTACATGTTAGCAGAAGTGGATGCTCTAAAATCTGTTACTCCAGAGGGGATCGCTTCCCAGCCCTCCGAAATCTTAAGCTCCTTTCTAAAAGGAACAGCTATGTAGATTTCCCAAATTTCTGGATTGCCCTGAGGATATTGCTGACTATTCCTGCTACTGTGGCATCAGGTGAAAGAAGTTTTTCCAAGTTGAAGCTTATTAAGATATATCTGAGGTCAACAATGACATAAGATCGTCTAAATGGCCTAGCCATACTTTCAGTCGAAAATGAAGTCTCATCTCAGCTAGACTACAATGAAATAATCAGAGACTTTGCGGGCATTAAGTCCCGCAAGATAATTCTCTAAGGTTCAGTTACATAACAACAGTTAAAACTGCACTGGAGCAGTGAATGATGTCAAACCGTACAATGTATCTCTTAATCTCAAGGATGAAAGCAAAAAATATGAATATGACCCAGAACATGCTCACTGTCTGTTTATAATTGTATTGGCTGTATATATCTCTTGTATCTATCTTGTATATTATATTGTATCTTGTATATTATATTGTATCTTTTATCTTATAGGTATTGTATATAACTATGATATGGTGGTTTAGGAATCTTTGTTTTACATTTCTAATTCATAACGAATCATTTGCATTAATATCTTAGTCCATGCCTTATGCATAACTATAAAATTGTGTTATTTTGGGGGGGCTTTGGGTTTGACATCTAACATCAGAGGGGCCCCGCCCCTACTCATTGCATTGGGCCCCGCACCTGCTTGGGCCGGCCCAGCTGTCAGTAAGGCCACATTTGTACTATGCAGTGCAATTTTGGTGTCCGTAATATACAATGGATATAAATTCACTAGAAAATGTACAAAGAAGAACGGCTAAAATGATACATGATGTTCGGAACCTTTCATCTGAAGACTAGCTGAAAGAACAAAATTTGCACTCATTAGAAAGGTCTAGGGCAGGGGTGGGGAACCTTTCTCCTATTAAGGGCCATTAGGATATTTTTAACATGATTTGCGGGCCATACAAAATTATCAACTTAAAATCAACTGTAGCCCAGTACATAATATATATATATATATATATATATATATATATATATATATATATATTGCCAGACGCCTCAATCCCGTTTGGGGTGGCCACAAACAAATTGCCTCCAAGTCGCCCTGTCCCCCGCCATTTCACTGCCCTGCTCCCAACTCACACCCCCCTCTCTCATATACCTCTCCACCCCATCCCTCCATCTCATCCTCGGCCTCCCCCTCCCTCTTTCCCCCTCCACCTCACTCACACACACTCTCTTCGTCAGTCTTTCACCCTCCAGTCTCTCCACATGGCCAAACCACCTCAGTGTGTTCCTCATAACTCTTCCTATCACATCCACACCACAATGCTCCTTTATATCCTCATTCGTCAGCCTGTCTCTCCATGTGACTCCACAGGCTCCTCTTAATTTTTTTTTTTTTTTTATGCGAGGAAGAAGGAACCAAAGGCCATGGCCCGCAGTAACAGTTCCTTCCAAGAGAAAAACAAAATACAATAGAGAGCCAAATTCAAGATCCGGTCATTTTGAGATGCCTGGACACACTGCGTTTGAAAGACTGGAGATCATAGGCAGCAGGAAATACAGACAGAGGGAGACAGTTCCAGAGCTGACCTGTTGCATAAATGAAAGACTGGGAGTAACGGTTAACTCTTGCATTAGAGAGTTGGACAGAAAAGGGATGAGAGTTTGCTGCCAGACGGGTGCTACGCGCCCGTCGTAGAGGTGGAGGAATGCAAGCAGACAGCTCAGAGGAGCAGTGACCATTAAAGTAGCGATAGAAAAGAGATAAAGATGCAACAGTGCGGCGAAGAGACAGAGGTTGAAGGGAGTCAGTAAGAGGAGGAGAGTTAATGAGACGAAAAGCCTTTGACTCCACCCTATTGAGAAGAGCTGTATGTGGGGAGCCTCCCCACACATGAGAGTTGTACTCCACACAGGGGCGGATAAAACCTCTGTATAGAGTCAACAATTGTGCAGGGGTAAAGAAAGAGCGGAGTCGGCTTAGCACACCCAATCTCCTGGAAGCAGATTTTACAAGAGATGTAATATGATCTTTCCAAGATAAGTCCTGAGTAAATGAAACCCCAAGCATGTTCAAGGATGATGCAGGATTAAGCTGAATATTATTAAACATTAATGGGTATACCTGTGGAAGATTTTGTCGGGTTGATAGGTGTAAGAACTGAGTCTTAGATGCATTAAAGACAACCATATTATTTTTACCCCAGTCAGCGATACGAGCCAAGTCAGACATTAGGTGTGCCATAGCCTCATCCCTTGTTTCTTGAAGTAACTGTTGAGATGGGCGTTGTGGGAACCGAATGGAAAGGTGAAGGGTGGAGTCATCAGCGTATGAGTGGATAGGGTTAGATGTACAGCTTAGAAGATCATTGATGAATAAAAGGAAGAGAGTTGGTGATAGGACAGAGCCCTGAGGAACACCACTGTTGATAGATCTAGGAGAAGAACGATGGCCGTCTACAACAGCGGCTATAGAACGACCAGAAAGGAAGCTAGCGATGAAGGCACAGATAGAAGGATAGAAACCGTAGGAGGGCAGTTTGGAAATTAAAGATTTATGCCAGACTCGATCGAAAGCCTTTCCACTGCTCTCACTCTTGACTTGTGTCCTTCCAACAACGTCCAAGCTTCACTTCCATACGTTAGAGTTGGTATCACAATACTGTCATGTAGTAACTTATCACTTCCATGCTCACTTCCCTGTTTCTTATCACTGCTTTCAAAGAACCAGCAACCTTTCTTCCCTGCTGTACCCTTTCAAGCACTTCACCCTCCAAATCTCCATCCTTACTCATCACACTACCCAACTACTTAAACGTACTCACATTTTCCAATTCCTCACCATCCAACCTCACTATACATTCACTGACTTCACCCCTCTCAGAGACCATCACTTTACTCTTCCCTACATTTACCTTTAGATTCCGTTTCTTACACACTCTCCCAAACTCATCCACCAAGCCTTGCAGCTCCCCTTCGTCTTCACTCAACAACACAGTATCATCTGTAAACAACAGTACAGGGAGTTTCCAAACACTATCCTCTTTCACCAGGGCCACTCCAACATCCACTACCCTACCTTGTACCTCTTTTATTACCCCATCCATGTACAGATTGAACAACCATGGAGACATGACACAACCCTGTTTCAAACCAACTTTCAAAGAGAAAAATTCACTTAGTTTACCATCCGCACGCACTGCAGCCTTCGCACCATCGTACATACTCTTCACAGCATTCAACAAATTCCCATCTACTCCATATATTCTTAACACTTTCCACAATCCTTGTCTATCCACCCTGTCATATGCTTTCTCCAAATCCATGAAAGCCGCATACAACTTCTTTCCCTTCTCTAGAAACTTTTCCACTAAAGATCTAAGAATGAATATCTGATCTACACAACCTCTTCCCTTCCTAAAGCCTCCCTGTTCTTCTCCAACTAATTTATCTGTTCTTTCTCTAACTCTGTCAATAAGAATCCTACCATACACTTTTCCTATTATACTAAGAAGACAAATGCCCCTATGATTACCACACACTTCTTTTTCCCCTTTTCCTTTGTACGAAGGAATAATTATACCTGACTTCCAATCCTCCGGGACTCTACCCTCCTCCCAGGCCAATCTGCACATCTTCCACATCCATTCTACTACTATCTCTACTCCATGCTTCAGCATTTCACCACACACTCCATCAATTCCTGGGGCTTTCCCCGATTTAACTTTCTTCATTGCTTCCACAACTTCTATCCTACTGATTTCTTCCTGTCTTCTCACCTCCCTCCTTCTCCCAGCCATTCCCCAGCCACTTATACTCACATTACTTCCATCCTCTATGTTCAATAATTCCTTAAAGTGTTCTCTCCATCTGCTCACTTTTTCTCCCTTCTCCACTAGTAATCTACCATTTTTATCTTTCACTCCCCTGCTAACTTCACTTCCACCCTGTCTTACTCTTTTCACCTCTTTCCAGAACATTTTCTTACAGTCCCTCCACTTTACACTCAAATTCCTTCCAAATTCCTCATCCATTCTTCTTACTCTCTCTTACTAATCTTTTCACCTCTCTCTTTCTTTCTACATATAACTCTCTCTTCCGTCTCTCAATTTCTTCCACGCCCCTAGTTCTCATCCATTCATTGTATGTTTTCTTCTTTTGTGCCACAGCCTGTCTCACCTCTTCAGTCCACCACGCTGTTCCTTGCACCCCCCTCCGTCTTCTCTTCCTTCCACACACCACATCACATGCTGCACATATTTCTTCTGTAAATATCCTACACACACCTTCCACGTCTTCCATCTGCTCCAATTCATATTTGCCAAATCATTCCTCCACGTCTTTCTTATATTCTGCCTTTTTCTCATCCTCCTGTAACCTTTCCACTCTCCTTGCGACTACTCCTTCCTCTCGTCTTTCCCTTCTTCTATTCCTCCATCTTACTTGAATCCTAATTCTGGCCACCACCAAGTAGTGGTCAGAAAGTCCACTCCCCCAACCTCTATAAGCTCTTGCATCCATTACACATCTTCGCATCCTTTCATCCACACACACATAATCAATCATTGCCTTCCTTTCATTCAGTTCACCACCCACCCTTCTCATCACTCGCCATGTATACCTGTGGATCATTTTATGCCTGAAGAGGGTATTGGCTATCACCAACCCTCTCCCAGCACAAATGTCCACTAATGCACTCCCATTCTCATCTATCTCAGCAGGCACACCCCACTCACCAACTATTCCATCCACCTTCACATTCCCAACTTTACCATTCATATCACCGATCAAAAACACTCTCTCATTCCTTCCAAACTTATCCATGCACACTTCTACATTTGTCCAGAACTCTTCTCTCACTCTTCTAGCACGATCTTGCGTTGGCGCATACACACACACAATCACCCACATTTGTATTCCAACTTTCAACTTTACCCACACAATCCTTGACCCAACTGATCCATACTGTCTTATGCTCTTCTTCCATCTTTTACTCACAACTATACATACTCCTTCCTTTGCCCTCTCATTCTCACCTACTCCTGCACATATACCCCATCCATACTCCCATTCTCTCACACTTTCTCCTCTGCATTTTGTTTCAGTTATTCCACATACATCCACTTTCGCACCCTCAAACACCTGGACAGTCTCTCTCTCTTTCACCTCATCATTCGCTCCCCTTACATTCCACGTTCCGATAACCACGTCCTTTGTCCGGTCCTTGGTCGTCATCGTTTGGTCAGTCCTTGTCCGAGGCTTATTGTTTGATTTTTTAGTTAGTTGTTTTCCGGGGACGGGCACTAACCCTCCGCCAACCCTTTTAGTTGCCATTTACGACAAGCAGGGAGACTGGGGGAGTGTTCTTGAAAAAAAAAAACCTACCCCCAAGGGTATATATATATATATACATACACACAAGAGGGCCCCTCCCACTTGCTCCTGTGGAGGGCTCCTGCGTTTATGTGCTGTTCTAGTGTAACGTTGTCAGTTGGATTTTTTGCAGCTAACAAATTGATCGTGTTATGTGCAGCGTCGGGAATGGAACCCAAGTTGTCTGAACGCAAGTCCGAAATACTTTAATTTTCTTTTTTTTTTTATGTGACCGACTCTGGGCATAGGCTTCACAGCCTGCTTTCAAGGCCCAGTAGTCCTCCTATGCACCACACACCTCTACATGTCACCACTTCGGTGCTAACACCCACCGTCCATACTGAATACATGCTAGGGCTGTCTCATACAGGACTGGTGTATTGGTATTAGCAGGGGTATTTTTACGACATGTCGGCGGGTCTTCTCGTAGATCAGTAAAGTCTGATTTTATGAAATTCAAATCCTTCAACTGTTCCCTGCCTCAGCGAGATTTGAACCCGGGTCCATCAGGACTGCAGGCCAACTCTCTATTGATTGAGCCACCGCCTCCCCCCTGTAGGCAAAAAATTCTACGGAGATCCTATGCCGGGCACCACGAGCTGCGTTTTTTTTGGTCAACATGTGATCACTCATTAAATATAGTAAAAGTTTTTCAATCGTGATGGAACCAAGTTTTTTCACATCAGCGATTTTTCTGCGATTTTTGTGCCAATTTTGGTACGATTTGAATGTGTTGTTTTGGCTGCCCAAAATACACACACACACACACACACACACACCCACGGCTAGTGCTATAGTATATTATATATATATATATATATATATATATATATATATATATATATATATGTATATCATATGAAAGTTATAAGGAAAAGAGGAATAGGGCGAGAAGGGCTGTGCGTAATGCTAAAGTGGCAGCAGATGAGAGGTGGGGTAGGTGGCTGACTGAGAATTTTCAACAGAAGAAGAAAATGTTTTGGAAGGAGGTGAAAAGGGTGGAAAGGGAGAGTCTGGGAAGGAAGAACGAGTAAAAGCAGAGGATGGAAGGATGTTGAGATGGATGCTGTAAGGAGGAGATGGGCAGAGTATTTTGGAAGATTGTTAAATATAGAGGAGGAAAGGGTGGTTGAGATTGTGGCAGATGGAAGGGTGCAAGGAATAAATGTGTTGGGAGAGTTGAATGATTCTTTGATCACGAAGGAGGAAGTGGAGAAGGCAGGAAAGGAGATGAAAACAGGGAAAGCTGCAGGTATGGATGGGTGTGCTGTGGAATGCCTGAAGGGTGGTGGAGTGACTATTGTTGACTGGTTAGTAAGATTGTTGAATGTGTGCTTTGTGAAAGGTATGGTACCAATTGACTGGGCAAGTGCTTGTGTGGTCCCGTTGTATAAAGGCAAGGGTGATAAGTATGAATGTACTAGCTTTAGGGGTATAAGTCTGTTGAGTGTTGTAGGTAAACTTTATGGCAGAGTGTTAATTATGAGAGTTAGAGAGGGTACACAGGGAGTGATTGGTGATGAGCAGTGTGGCTTTAGGAGAGGGAGGGGATGCGTGGATCAGGTGTTTGCTGTGAGAGAAGTGTGTGAAAAGTATTTAGCGAAAGGCAAGGATGTGTTTTGAGCATTCATGGATTTAGAGAAAACGTATGATAGAATTGATAGGGAGGCTTTGTGGACTGTTTAAAAAAATATATATATAAGAAGAAGTTTAAACTGAGTAGCGAAAGAATGCGCTCAATCAGATGATTGTTTGTTTAGACTACAACTGGCCTAGGGAATGGAAGTACTCTGTGCTTTTAGTAATGCAAAATGGCCACAAATTTGGAAAACAAAAGGGATAAAGGTAGAAAGCAGGATGAAATGGAGACTCACAATAAACTGGTAGAGCGTGTACACAGGCTGGAGATGGCTTTCCAGAATGAGATTGATGAAATAAAGAAGCAGATGCACTTGCAAAAGGAAGAAATAAAAAAACTAGGAAGGGAGGTCAACAAGAAAGACACAACCATATGTGAACTAACAGTGTAAGTGAGTACACTTAGGAGGAAAATGAGTGAAATGGCAAGTACAGTAGTCAACCACGAGAGTATTATGGTAGAGTTCAAAAATGATACAGAGACAATTAGGCAAGTAAGCAGTCTGATAGACCAGAGCAGTGATATTAAGGAGAAGATAACACAGGTGAATGAACCTGTGCAAAGCTACAAAAATGATGTGGAAACCACGTATACTGAAATGGTGAAAGTAAAGAAAGACTTAGAAACAAGAGTGGAAGAAAAAAGGATTAAAAAGGAAGTGAAAAGAATAATCCAAAACAATCCAAAGTTAGTCAGAGATTCAGTAGATATCAACAAATCTATAATAATCACTGGTATAGAAGAGGAAAAAGTAAAAAACAAGATCTCAAGAGACAAAAAGGAGATGGCAAATGTAATGAGCTTATTGAAAGAAGTATCAGAGGAAATCTGTAGTAAAGACATAGAAGAACACAAAAGGTTAGGGAAATACAAGAAAAGCAAGTCAAGGCCTCTAAAGGTAACTTTCCAGAGTGTAAACACCGTGGAGGAGATACTAAAAAATGCAAAGAATCTTATGGAAAAAGAGGAGTTAAAAGGTGTATGGATAAAAAGATGCCTAACACAAGAGGAACTGGAATTACTGAAAGAGAAGAGGGAGGAAGCAAAAACAAATAATGAGGGAAGATCAGAAGAGGAGAAGAACACATTTATATTTACAAAGTAATAGGACTGCAGGTACGAAAGTGGTACATAAACAGGAGGGAATAAAAAGGAGGAAGGTAGTAGAACCATGTCATGACAAGTATATAAACAAGATGATTAAGTTGATGTACTCAAATGTGGATGGAATGGTATCTAAATTATTACAGATGAATGATTATGTCAGAGAAAATGAACCACATATAATATGCCTAACTGAAACAAAATTAACACCAAGGATATCAAATGACATACTAAACTTAGAGGAATATAATATATGGAGAAGAGATAGGAACTTAAAAAAAGGAGGAGGATTTATAATATTAACTAAGAAAAATCTAAATGTCAATGAAATAAAACTAGATATACCCTCACAGGTAGAGCTGATTCCAGTAGAGATCAACACATCTGAAGGGAAAGTAATTGTAGCCAATTTGTACATGCCACCCAGATCAAACACATGGGAAAGAGACGAATATGAGGACCTGGCAGAGAATACAATTCATAGTTTAAGAGCATTACTACATAAAATGGAAGAGAAATCGGAAAGAATTATACTAATTGGAGATTTTAATACAAATATAAATTGGAATACTCTAGATATAATAAGCCAAGAAAGCTGTTGGGACCAAAAGCTCCTGGATCTCGTGCAAGAGTTTTTCCTAATGCAACATGTGAGGGAAACCACCAGAAAAAGAGGACTCGATGTAACTTCAATGCTAGATCTCATATTTACTAGGCAAGAAAATGATATTGACAGTTTAATATATCACCCTCCACTCGGCAAAAGCGACCATGCAGTACTAAATTGCAACTTCAGGATAGCATATGACATAGTTAACAGCAATGAAAGTTACAAAATGAGCCTAAACTATAAAAAGGGAAATTATCATGACCTAAAGAAGTATTTCTTAGAAGTTGATTGGGAAAATGAGCTTAGAGGACAAGATTTAAATGCTGTATATAAAAAATTCTGTGAATTTTATGAAACAGGAGTCCAGAAGTACATCCCACAGCACAAAGAAGCAGAAAAGAAAATATAGAAATGGTTCAATACAAAATGTAAAAAATCAAAAGAAAGAAGAGATTTGTTGTGGAATAGATACAGAAGACACAATAGTGAAAGGGCATATAATAATTACAAACAGGCAAGAAACGATTATACAAGAATAAGGAGGGAAGCCCAGAAACAGTTTGAGGAGGATATAATAAATAAAAGTAGTGATCAACCGAAGCTATTTTACAGCTACATCAGAAGCAAAATCAAAGTAAAAGATAAAATACAATCCATTATGGACGAGGGAATCACCTATACATAAGAGAAAGATATTTGTGAAGCACTAAATAAGAATTTCCAATTAGTTTTTACAGAAGAAAAAAATTTTGAGAGGGACTATGTGGAACATGCATGCCCACACATACTACCTGATATACAAATATCAGAAAAAGTAATACAGGAGGAGTTAAGTAAATTAGACAGAGGAAAAGCAAATGGTCCTGATGAAATTTCATATTGGGTGCTACGAGAATGTGCAAAGGAGTTAAGTAAACCATTATTTTTAATTTTCAAGAAATCCTTGAGTCAAGGTAAACTACCTGATATTTGGAAGAAAGCAAATATTGTCCCCTTATTCAAGAAAGGGAATAGACAAAATCCACTCAACTACCAACCAGTATCACTGACCAGTGTTGTTAGCAAGGTATTAGAAAAGCTTATAAGAAAAGATTGGGTAAATCATCTAGAAGGACACAGTATGATAACAGAAAGACAGTTTAGTTTCAGAAAAGGAAAATCATGTGTTACTAATCTATTGAGCTACTATGACAGAGTAATAGACACAATACAGGAAAGAGAAGGATGGGTGGACACTATCTATTTAGATTTCAAGAAAGCATTTGACACAGTACGACACCAAAGACTTTTATGGAAACTGTACCATCAAGGAGGAATTCGAGGCAAACTGTTTTGTTGGATGCAAGATTTGCTCATGAAAAGAGAAATGAGAACAGTACTAAGGGGAACTACTCATCATGAAAAGAAGTGACTAGTGGAGTACCACAGGGCTCAGTGCTGGCACCAATCATGATTTTAGTGTAAATAAATGATATAGACAATAACACTGGAAATGAAAGCTATCTAAATATGTTTAAAGATGATGCAAAAATACAAAGGAGAATTACTAACACAGACTCTTGTAAAGAGCTACAAGACGAATTACATAAACTTCATGAATGGAGTAATACATGGCAAATGGAATTCAATGCGGACAAGTGTCATGTAATCAAGTTTGGTAAAAGTGGAAAAAGACCTGATTGGGATTATACATTAGGAAATAAAACTCTACACACATCAGAAAGAGAGAAGGACCTAGGTGTGATTATCAATAACAGACTATCTCTGGCTGACCACATCAGTGAGAAGGTACGGAACATGTATTCACTGCTCGCAATTATGAGAATAGCATTCACATACATAAATGAAGACATGCTAAGAAGGATAATAACATCATTCATCAGACCAACCCCGGAGTATGCATCAGTAGTATGGAGTCCTCATCTCAAAAAAACACATAGACAAGATTGGAAAAGTTCAATGGGTCGCTACAAGATGGATACCAAGCTTAAGGGATCTAAGCTACGAAGAAAGACTAAATAAACTGAATCTACCAACACTACAGGAGAGAAGGAAAAGAGGTGACATGATAATGCTATATAAATGCATATCAGGGAAGGAGAAAATAGACATAAATGATTACTTAACATATGGGGAAGCACCAGCAAGAGGACGTGAGGAAATTCTGTTTCCCAAACAGAGCAACTGATCAGTGGAATGCACTACCGAATGAAATAGTGTGTGCCAAAACAATTCACAAATTTAAGGATATGTACGATAAATATGGTTTAAGACACGGGACAGTACGAGCTTGACTCATTCCTGTAAAGATACAATTAGGTAAGAACAATTAGGTAAGAACACAACACACACAACGGGAGGGGGGAAGCTAAACAGAAAGGTAGCGAAGGGTTCTTAACTTGAGGGATGGAGGCTATTTCCTGACGGAGCCCCCACAAACTGGAAAGAGATGCCACCGCTCGCCAGATAACTTAATGTAAAATGCAATAGTGTGGTCAACTTGAATTACCCTCTATTATACAATTTTTGTGTTACTTTACTGAAAATTGGATATATATTGATTTATCTACATATAATACTGGAGAAAAAATGGCTTCTTTATCAAAATATAATATACATGGAAGGTTGTCATTTGCGTCATTTCAGTTTAGGGACAGTCTACATGCGATTACTAACATGTGGCCTGAGTATTGGTCACTGTCATGTTTTTATGTGTTGGGTGTACATCTGTAAGGAAAAATGGTAAAAGGGTACCGGTATAAAGAAACTGTATCTTACATAAAATGATGGAAATATGGTACGTAAACAATCGAAGATCACATGAACCCACTGAGCTCTACCATACTGTATGTAGAGGCTTTTCCATGGGTAGTGACGCATACTTTGTGTGCACGCCGCCAGGGGCCCAGTGAGAGAAAGAGAGAGAGAGAGAGAGAGAAGAACCAAGGCAGACATTCGTTTTTTACTTACTTTTTTCGTTATACTATACTTCTGTTGTAAATTTCTCATTTCTTTATTCCTCCTCTATTTTTTTTCTTCTGCCTTTTCAGCCTTCCTTCATTTCGTTTTCGCTTTTTTTTTTTTTTTTCTGTTCCTGAATTTCTCCCATCTCACTTTTTTTTTTTTGTATTGGACTTGCGTTGCTTTTACGATGGTCAGGCTCAGACAATGATCATAAACTATAAATGGGATATTTCACCAGACACTTGTTTTCTCTTTACCTGTCTGTGGAGAAACATATTTCACGTCTTTGAAGAAAATTTGTCCCTCAAGGCCAATATACAAGTAACAGCGAGAAGTCGTGGAGAAACGCCATTCCTATGATGGGAAGAGATAAGGCTTTCCATACGTCGTCTCTTGTTGGTCAGTTGCGTTCAGTAATTTTTCTCTAATATTTCCTTACATACCACCTATTACTTCCAGGAATTAGTCCAGCCATTATCTTGAATGTAGCTACTCACAAAATCTACCAAATGCTATGTACGCTTTCTGATGGGGAAAAAAAAAAAATACACACAAAAAAAGGACGTGGTAGAATGGGATCAACGAAAGTCCTGCAATCAGCCACTAACCTTCTCCTGTCACCAAATTGATTCCCATTGTTGGAAGTTATATTTATTGGCTGCAACAGTTTTTAGGCATCTGTAAGGTGACATAATACGATATATAAGTGTAAATTTTGATGTTCTATAATAAGCAATGTTAGCTACAAATATATAAACAGTGAAAACATATAAATGACATATAGTAAATATGCAAAGTGAAAATCAAAGCATGTACTCAGACAACGCGGAAAAGTGGCCTGAGAGAGAGAGAGAGAGAGAGAGAGAGAGAGAGAGAGAGAGAGAGAGAGAGACTTGCTCAAAGCCCAGTTTATTGTCCCTTGGGAAATAGCCTCCATCCCTCAGGTCACACACCCTTCCCTGCCCTTCTGTTTAGCTTCCCTCTTCCTCCTCCTTGTGTGTGTGTGTGTGTGTGTGTGTGTGTGTGTGTGTGTGTGTGTGTGTGATTACTTTTCTCCACATGAACCCCCCTTTCCTTTCGCGACCTAAGTTCTTTTCTTTCATTTCTTGCAGTACAGAGAGAGAGAGAGAGAGAGAGAGACTCCATCAGTTCCTTTCAGAGAGAGAGAGAGCACAGTAACATGGAATCGATTTACTTAAGCCCACACCTTATGGGCTTATGGCATCTGTGTATTCACATTTGATATTCCATATATAAATACACACACACACACACACACACACACACACACACACACACACACGGTTCAAGGTCGGCGGATTAGCGAACTGGCGTGTATGGGGGCAGGGAGGGGAGATGGGATTTCTTACTTATATGTTGCTGTAGTGTGTTTTGGTCATACTTTCTTCTGTAATGTCTTTTCTCAAGGTCATCAAACACAAGGAATATTGTATTTGCTGTGGGTCATACCATTCACCGTCCTGTTATCAGGCTCATTAATTTATCCATTTTATCTCTTCGCTTTCTTCCCTATTATTGTTTACTTTTGGAGGGTGTACCAATCTCTCTCTCTCTCTCTCTCTCTCTCTCTCTCTGGAGTGAAAGATTAGGCAAGAAAGGTAAGAACTATAGGAAAGGAAGGGATGATGGGGGTTCATGTACAGAAAAGTAATCGTACATGCACACACACACACACACACACTCACAACACGGGAGGGGCAAGAGGAATGCTAACATGCAGTGAAGGGTGTGTGACCTGAGGCTATTTCCTAAGGGAGCCCCACAAACTGGAAAGAGATGCCACCGCTCACCAGATAACTTAATGTAAAATGCAAAAGTGTGGTCAACTTGATTTACCCTCAGTTATACAATTTTTGTGTCACTTTACTGAAAAATATGATATTTATTTATTTATCTGCAAATAATACTGGAGAAAAAATGGCTTATTTATCAAAATACAGTATGAATGGAAGGTTGTCATTTACTTCTGTCTCAGTTTAGGGACCGTCTGTATGCGTTGCCTCAGTATTGATCACTGTCACGTTTTTAGATGTTGGATGTACAGTACACCTGTGAGGAAAAATGGTAAATGGGTATAACGACATTTTATCTTACACAAAAAATAAAAGAGGTTGATACTTAAACATTCGAAGATCGTATGAACCCACTGAGCTCTACCATATGCAGGGGCTTTCTCATGGGTAGCGCCGCGTCGATTGTGCCCACCGCCAGGGGCTCAGGGCGGCACAGATGATGATATGCCAAATGAAAGATTACGATCTTTGGAAACTGTATGATAAGTTTTTCCAACAACTGAGATTCATGCAAACAGACAATATGTTTTCATAACTTTAAGTAAACTCTGTGAAGAAATTTTCTACATAAATCTCATGTAAAGCATCAGTAAAAGACCTAAGAGGAATATAACACTGGTGAAGGTCGCAAGGTGGGTTTGGTTATTAATTGTGGAAAAACTGAAATAATCAATATGAATATGGAAAATGCGCAGGAATGTGTAATTGGAGGTATGGTTGTAAAGCAAGTTGATAGGTTTAAATATTTAGGTACTTATTTAGCCAAGGATGGTTCTTTGAACTTTGAATTCGAGGTAAGGTTAAAGAAGGCTAATCAGGCAATGGGAATGCTTAAAAATATTTGGAATAATAACAATTTCTCTGTGCATGCAAAAATCAAACTTTATAAGGTAATGGTTAGGAGTATCTTAATTTATGGACACGAGTCTTGGTACAGCACAGTGACTATGGAAAATAAATTCTTGGTGTTTGAAAATAAAGCACTTAGAAGAATATTAGGAGTTAAGTGGTGGGAAAGGATACCAAATAGTAGAATTAGAGAAATAACGGGAGTGCAGCCGATCGATGAATATGTTAGATTCTCACGATGGAAGTGGCTAGGACATGTGTATAGGAGACAGGGAATAGTACGAGGTACACCAGGGTGGGTGGCACCTGGTAGGAGAGGTAGAGGAAGGCCAAAAGAGACGTGGGGGAGGACAATGAGACGGGAAGCTGGAGATGAGTGTTGGGGAGATCTTGAGGAGTTAGCACAAGATAGGATGTGGTGGTGTGAGTTCATCGAGGCCCTATGCATCCCCGAGGGTGCCACAGGAAATGATTGATTGATTGATTGATAATGCTTATTGCATAAGTAATAATCTCGATAGGATTTTTTTTTTTTTAAGGATAGTACACCAGTTCTGAGCGGGTATCCCAGAGCCAACGCCACATCCAGTCAACGCCATCACTGAAGGTGGCGTTGACTGAGCTCTATAGTGCCCCGTAATTTGTGTGTCCGCCGCCAGGGCAGCGTTGGTGTAGTGGCAGCCATGTTACACCACGACTGATGGCCGCGGTTTTTGTACGAAGCTGCTCTGTGGATTTTTGAAGCAGCCGATGATTCCAGAAAATATAGTGCCATGGTCCACTGTGCAGCTTAAGAATGCAGAGATGGGCACAGAAATTCACTGAAGAGAGATGGCATTACATTTCACAAGTAAGAAATATACAGTATCTGGTGGCGACCATCATCCACTCACTTGATGTAGTGCTGCCCACTTCTTCCATAGCCTTTATTATTTTTTTTCTATGCCTGCCCTCCTCTTTTCCCATTTCTCCCATCTTACCTGTCATTTCTTTCCTTTACAGGTGGCTTTACACTGAGTGACAAGCCAAATGGTTTCCTGTTAGCCAAGAAACTGTTTACAAAGCTCTGTGGAAACCATATAACCAAACCATACGTGCTCCCTACGTGTCAACGAGTGGGTTACATAAGAACATAAGAAGAGAGGATAACTGCAGTAGGTCGGTTGGCTCATGCTATGCACCTCCAAGAAGAGTAATTGAACTACTAGAGTGAGATAAGGACAGCAAAGAAGAAGGCTCTCCCCCGCCTTCCAAACCCTCCAATTGAAGCCGGCAGGAAAAAGTCAGAAAGAACACCACGCAGTGTAGAAAAACTGGCGTGGACATTTTTCAGGAAAGTGTGAAAGGAGAATTGAGACTATCATAGTGTAACCTGAAAAGGAAAAATTATGAATTAGTATTGGTTAGAGTTTTTTTCTATACCCACCCCTGAAACTTTATCTAGCATTAGTAAGGCCACATTTAGACTACGCAGTACAATTTTGGTGTCCTTACTATAGAATGGATATTAATTCTTTAGAAAATGTACAAAGAAGAATCACAAAAATGATACATGACGTCCGGAACCTGTCATATGAAGACAGACTGAAAAGACTAAGTCTGCATTCGCTAGAGAGGCGTAGAGTAAGGGGAGACTTAATTGAGGTGTTTTAGTGAATGAAGGGTATAAATAAAGGAGATATTAGCAAGGTACTTAAAGTGAACATACAGGATAGAACTAGAAATAATGGTTTCAAACTAGAAAAATTCCGTTTCAATAAGGAAATAGGTAGAAATTGGTTTGGTAATAGAGTAGTAGACGAATGGAATAAGCTACATAGTAAAGTAGTTGCTGCCTCTTCCACTGAGAGTTTCAAGCATAGGCTAGATAAGCATATGACAAATAAGGGGTGGATATAGAAAAAAGAATATAACCAATACTAATTCATAATTTTTCCCTTTCAGGTTACGCTATGATAGTCTCTATTCTCATTTCACACTTTCCTGTAAAATGTCCACGCCAGTTTTTCTATACGGCGTGGTGTTCTTTCTGACTTTTTCCTGCCGGCTTCTGCTGGAGGGTTTGGAGGGCGGGGGAGAGCCTTCTTCTTTGCTATCCTTATCTCATTCTAGTAGTTCATTTACTCTTCTAGGAGCTGCCTAGCATGGGCCAATAGGCCTACTGCAGTTATCCTCTCTTCTTATGTTCTTATGTTCTTATCTAGCCTATGCTTGAAACTCTCTTCCATTTGTCTACAACTCTGTTACCAAACCAATTTCTACCTATTTCCTTATTGAAACGGAATTTTTCTACTTTGAAACAATTACTTCTAGTTCTATCCTGTATGCTCACTTTAAGTACCTTGCTATGAAAAAAAAATATCTCCCTTATTTATACCCTTCATCCACTTAAACACCTCAATTAAGTCTCTCCTTACTCTATGCCTTTAGTGAATGCAGACTTAGTCTTTTCAGTCTGTCTTCATATGACAGGTTCCAAACGTCATGTATCATTTTTGTCATTCTTCTCTGTACATTTTCTAACGAATTAATATCCATTCTATAGTAAGGACACCAAAATTGTACTGCGTAGTCTGAATGTGGCCTTACTAACGCTAGATAAAGTTGCAGTATTACTTTTGATCACCTATTGCTCACGCTTCTCCAAATCAATCCTAGGACCTTATTTCCTTTATTTCTAGCGTTAATACACTGTTGCCTTGGTTTCAGGTCGTTACTATCCATAACTCCTAGATCTCTCTCGCATTCCGATTTGCTAATTTCTTAGTTATCTAAGCTGTATTTAGTGTCTCCAATGGTCTTGCCTACGTTAAGTGCTTTACATTTTTCAACGTTAAATTACATTTGCCAAGTTTTAGACCATTTGGACAATGTATCGAGGTCTTTTTGTAAGTTATGGCAATCGTCAGTCGAGTTAATGATACGCCCTATTTTTGTATCGTCGGCAAATTTGCTGATGCTGCTACTGACTCTTAAGTCTAGATCATTAATATATATGATAAATAATAAGGGACCGAGTACTGAACCCTGTGGTACACGGCTAGTTATTAATTCCCAATCCGACTTAGTTTCATTTATTAATACTCTCTGCTTTCGTCCTTTCAGCCAGGATTCTATCCATTTTAAGATATCGCCGTCTATACCGTGTGCTCGAACCTTTCTAACTAACCTTTCGTGTGGGACCCTATCAAAAGCTTTACTAAAGTTCAGATAAATGACACCGTAAGCTTTATCGCTATCTACTGCCTCATAGACCTCCGAGTAGAATGACAACAAATTTGTGAGGCAGGATCGTCCTTGCCTGAATCCGTGCCGACTTTTGTTTATAAGATTAAATCTTTCTAAGTGTTCTCTAATCATATTTGCCAAATTTGACTCTAACATTTTTCCTACTATTGACGTTAGACTTATCGGACGATAATTCGACGCAGCTGTTTTAAAACCCATTTTAAAGATGTGCACTACGTTTGCGGTCTTCCATGCCTCTGGAACTTCTGAAATTAAAGAGTCATTAAATAATGTTAAAAGTGGCTGACATAATTCTTCTTGGGTTTCTTTTATAATTTTCGCATATATTTTAATCGGACCTGGCGATTTTTGAGGTTTTAACTTATTAATTTCTTTCAATACGTCCTCCTTACTAATGGTTATTTTACTAAGAATATTTTCCGTATTATCATCGTAAATATTTGCTGCTTGAGGGACCAGGTCTAGATTTTCCTTGGTGAATACTGATATGAAATAATTATTTAGGATGGAGGTCATTTCTTTATCTTCACTGGTAATGTCACCTGATTCGGTGCTAGTTTGGCTTGTTATCTACAAGGAAAAAATATCTACACCGTACTTTGGCTTGTTATCTACAAGGAAAAAGTATCTACACCGTACAAATTTTATTTTGGAATGATATCTACATAGTAAAACATATTGTAACATATATATAACATAAAGAAAATGTAATTGAAATATTATTTTTTTTTTATTTATATTCTAGCGATAAACAGCATGTACATCGGCTAAAATGTCTACACCGTACAAATTTTAATTTGGAATGATATCTACATAGTAAAACATAACATATATATAACATAGAGAAAATCAAATTAAAATATTTGAAAATTTTCTATTAATAATATTCTAGCGATAAACAGCACGTACATCAGCTAAAAATGCTAAATATAAGTCAGGAGCTTCTGTTCTCATCATCCGCCAACAGAAGTAGTCTAGGTGCGATTGAAATGTTCTTTGATTGCAGCCTCTCATTTTTTTCAATATACGAATCTTCGCATCAAGCCAGGATCTTTCAATTCCTTGTGTATGTGCTCCGGTGTTAGGATCGACGTAATATTGCTGATGATTTACGGAAAAATGACGAAAATTGAGTTGGTTTAAATTAGAGTCTATGACGGAATGAAGTGTGCTGTTGCCACATGTACCTTGTTGAGTCGGGACCGGAGCTTCGACACTCGAACAGACATTCCACTCATGCTTCAGAATCTTTAACCATCTAGATCGCATACCAAAGTAAATTCATGACACGTAGATCGCAATATAAAGTGTAGATCGCATACCAAAGTAGATTCATGACACGTAGATCGCAATATAAAGTGTAGATCGCATACCAAAGTAGATTCATGACACGTAGATCGCAATATAAAGTGTAGATCGCATACCAAAGTAGATTCATGACATGTAGATAACAAGCCAAAGTAGCACCCCTGATTCTGTTCTGAGTGGTCCTATCCTATCTTTATTTTTCGTACGGTACATTTGATAAAAACCCTTGGGGTTTTCTTTCGATTCACTAGCAACCTTAATTTCATAACTTCTCTTTGCTTTTCTTATCTCCCTTTTTGCCTCTGTATTTAAAATCGCGTACCGGTTACGCAAGTGTTCCTCTCCACGTCTGATTTTTCTATATATTTCTTTTGGCATATGAGAGATTTTAATCTGTTAAACATCTTGGTGGAGGGTTAGTGCCCCTCCCCTTGAAGCAAATAACTCGAAGTCAAATGGCCACCCCTTACGGGATTATGGCGTCTGGTAATAGATAGATAGTGTTGCTAATTTTATAAGAATACTGCCCCCTGGGGAGGGGCGGGAAGATTCTTCTCCAGTATCCCTACATGAATGAGGTGACTAAAAAGGGCCCATTTGTCTCCAGGCTTTCTCTCCATGTCCTCTTCTCTTCTGTTCACACTCTCTTGTAGATATTTCCATGTTTCTTCTGGCCTTTATTAAATTGGACATTCAGTTTCATGGCATAGATAGTCTAAGGATTTCCTACACCAGTTCAACACCACTACTTCGATGTTAAACAGCTTCAACATCACTATCACTTCAACATTAATACCACACCATCTTTTCCCTTTCTGCCATAAAGGGTAAGTTCTGCACTGCAGGAACCTATGGCGTTGTTTTAAATTCTTGGCTAAATGTACCCCATATATTTCGTTGAATTAGGCAGAAAAGAAAATCATAATCCATATATATTTTTTTATTATAAGCGACGAGTGCGGGTGTTTCAATATGGCGGCCAGAGTCACGCTCGCGGCGGAGAGAGCCCCTCCATACTATAATACAAGCTCAGTGGCGGGTAGTGACCACACACTATTTGGTGATCTGGTGAACACTGGCAACTCTCAGGCGTTTGTGGCGGGGGGGGTGGGGGCTCCAGGGCAGGGAACAATCTGTGTGTGTGTGTGTGTGTGTGTGTGTTTCATATTTTTTACATCTTTTACATAGCTGACTTTTTGTCGTTTAACTAAAGAGAAGTAGAAAACAGGAGAGTAGGTACACTGCTTTAAGTGAGGAAGCGAGGGAGAGATTTGAGTGAGGGATTAGAGGCTAAGCCATGTTTGATACCCACGGGAGCTACCTGCAGTCCAGAGTTGCCAAAGCTACGTTTTCGTCAGGACTTGCCAGCCACCCCAGGACCACGGTCCACACCAGTGACTGAGTGACCAGCGGTCCAGCAGTGTCAGTGTGTGTACAGCAACAGTAGATGGAGGAATATTTCGTGTTGCTGAACTCTTCGTTTGATAGGATAATACACTCTTCATGAACATGCTTTCTACCCAACACCAGGCAAGGTAAGAAAGAAACTCCGGTAATTGTTGCAGTGATCTTCATGGGAGAATTATCTTTAGTTTCGCATTATTTGAAGTATTTGGACAATACTGTACTGTGACACGAGGGCTCAGCCAGCAGGCGTGTATTCCATAGACAGTAAATCTAACTTAGCTAATAAAGATATTAATATATCGGAAAGCGAGAGAGATTTGGGAGTCATGGTCAGTAAAGACAACAGACCAAAACAACAGTGTATAAATGCTATAAATAATGCAAATTGGGTCTTACTATTTATTTCGCAAAGAGTGAGCAGTAGGACATCTAAAGTTATATTACAACTTTATATCCCATTATTAAGGACACATCTAGACTATGCCTTGCAGTTTTGGTGTCCGTACTATAGAATGGACAAATTTTCCGCGTGGACGGCTGTCTGTACTGACTGCAGAATCACAAATCTATCGGTGGACCGGGAACAGATGTGAATGCAGATGAAATACAAGTTTAACGAAAGGAGATTATAACAGAGGCTGTGTCAGAGAACTGTTCAGAGCAACGACAATTTTACAATGAACAAGTCTTCGGTCACTAAATGTACCGTCGCGAGCACTCAGACAAAAGCACGTGCCTTCAGAGTTCATGCAAGTGCCAACTGCTAAAGATGGAAGCACCACGTTTTTCATTGTTGTCTTCATTTTGTCACTTTATTTATGATTGGGGGGATTTATTTAAGGTTTGGTTAATTTATTTCCTACAAGAGAAATTGAGGGCTTTTAAGGTTAGGTTAAGTGGTGATCGTAGTTAATATCATGGGAGTCTGAGGGGAGTGAAGGCTCCCCATTAACTTAGATTAGGTTACGTCATGTTTATTGTATTTTGGTCAAGTTTTGCCTTTTTAAAAATTGTTTTTGGTCCTATTTTGGGTCATTAAACCCACTTTAAGCATTTGTCCACGAAAAGGATTGCAAAAACACCTGAAATGAAACAAAAACATTCGGGGATCGAATGCTAATCACCGGCCAAAATATGTTGTTGGCCAAGGTATGGTACAGTCGCCAAACTTTCCACCTGGGCCATCTAGCCGCGAGAGGTGGGCAACGGGTGCTGGCAACAGTGTATATGTTTGTTCGTGTGTACATGCTCGACGAAAGTTCGGATCATCAACTCTCTTCGTCCGTAGTGAACCTCAGTCAGAGTCAGAGTTCATCCCATAAATGGCTGGGTACTGAGTTGGCTGGGGAGAAAAATGTCTCAGGAGTACGGCTCTCCCATCGGCTCAGCCAGTTGCATGAAACTGGTCGCACGGGAAACTGTTGTGTGCCACAGGTGGCGCAGACCAAGGCCAATTAAATAAGACTATATTAATTTTATAAGGAGGTACTATATATACTGTATATTATGGTATAAATATATACCTTTATATATAGTATAATAACATATACTATGCTTATTTGGCCTTAGTCCGTGCAACCTGTGACACGCAACAATTCCATGCAACCAGTTTCCTGCAACTGGTGGAGCCGGTGGGAGAGCTGCTTAAGATGGAAGCTTGACATGGTGAATGCCAGGGTAGGCGCCGGACGGGGGGAGGGGGGGTTACTTTATTCATACCGCCAGTGATAATAATTGCCGAACTAGTTTTTGAGATCCATTAGCATTCTACTAAATATTTACATTCTTAACAATACTAAACATTTTATTTTCTATAACATGTTAATGCACTAAATACTTGAATCGCTCCAAGCCTTTCTCTGTCTGTCTGTCTGCCTGTCTGTCTGTCTGTCTCTCTCTCTCTGTCTCTGTCTCTCTCTCTCTCTCTCTCTCTCTCTCTCCTTATATCAGTAATTCCATATCATACAGTAGGGTTATCGCTTGATACCATTATCAGTACAGGTTGAAGAGGAATGCATTTACATAACATCGCGTCCAGTTACAAGTAAGATTACCTGTCATTCACATCATGAATGACACTGACCAATAAACATTAGGATGATGTTCAGACACTGTTAACGGTTGCTTACATCCTCGTTGGTAAGTAAGTGTTTTTATGTGTTCTGTGGTGCACCACGAAGAGGTAGGAGGCTAAAATAATGTCACCTCAACAGGCAAAGAGTTTATGCATACTCTTGTCGAAGAGGCTATTACATCAGCTATGAAAATGACTTACCGTATCATATTTCATATGACTATGGTCATTACAGCACACCTTTGTAGTCCATTCATCTAACGAATGACTGAATTACACATTAGAAGGAAAACTGATTGTGAGCGGTACCGCTTATGTGTGAAGTCACACATTTACACGCTCATCGATTATGCACCGAACAACATTATCTCACATTACAGCAAGATGAAGACACCACCTCTCCATCACAGTATGCAAAAGCTTCCAGTCATTTTAAGCACAAATGCTATTGATTCATGAATTGTTGGGACATTTATATTACTATTGCCTGTGATATTACTTATGTGATTGGTAAATGCAACATAAAGAACATGAAATTATCGTTACAGGCTGTAACACTGATTTTATTTTTTTAAATCCCACGAACCTAGGCGCTTTAGCGCCCGTCGGCTCATGACTAACTGACTCAATGCAGCCTTAACGAACGAGTTTCAGCCTCCGACGTCAACAGTTCCTTATTTCTCCTACTTAGCTTAAATTAATATCCGTTCAATGAGTAATCCTGTAACGATTAATGACCTCACTTATCTAATCGTGTCTCAGATCAAGAATGGTATTTCAATAGGTGTAATCGTGACCGGCCCAGGACTGGCCAAATGCGAACAGACACCGGTATCTATTTTTCTAGCGTAAGGGTCGGTCACACGACGATTCTTCCCCCCAGTATTCAGTAGACAATTTTTAGCCATGGGTTGTCATGTAATAATAAAAAAGAATATGTTTATAATTATGTAATATATGTAAAGATGCGGTCTTTTAGGTTATTCTCCTTATTGTTTTCAGTATTCGCATTATCCAGTACTTTCAAGAAGTTCCTTTGAAATTCTATCGGCTAAAATTGTGGACTAAATATTGGGATGAACTCTGACTGAGGTTCAGTACGGAAGACGAGAGCTGATGATCCGAACTTTCGTCAAGCATGTACACACGAACAAACATTACACTGTTGCCAGCACCCTTTACCCACCTCTCGCGGCTAGGTGGCCCAGGCGGAAAGTTTGGCGACTGTACATGGACATTGAAAGCTGGACACTCGGGGGCTGAGCTGATAGTTTCTTTTTCCTTTTCGATTTTTCCACTAAATCTTCGTCCATATGAGCCGTACCTCCCCATCCCCTTCCTTCCCTCACCTGCTGTCTGTCCTAACCATATGACCCGGGAAGGCTGGTTATTCTCAGGGGACAAGTTGTCACTCCTCACCCCTCTCTCTCTCTCTCTCTCTCTCTCTCTCTCTCTCTCTAAACTCCTGCTTCCCTCCTTTCTTCTCTCCCTCCTCCCTCCCCTATCTACCGTCTCTCTCTCTCTCTCTCTCTAGCATGTAGACCCAAACTTAAAAGGAGTTGCCCAGCATAGGCCAACCGGCCTACTGCGGGTGTTCTCTTGAAATATGTTCCAGTGTTTTATTTTATTTTTTTTATAATACTTATTTCACAATAAACGCATACTTTGCACTGACACTGTTCACTCCAACAGAACCGAGAGAGAGAGAGAGAGAGAGAGAGAGAGAGAGAGAGAGAGAGAGAGAGAGAGAGAGAGAGAAGCTGCGTTTATGAAGAATGAAGATGAGCTTCTCAGGTGTGTGTGTGTGTGTGTGTGTGTGTGTGTGTGTGTGTGTGTGTGTGTGCGTAGTGATAGCTGAGTAGCCTAGGGAAGAGGAGGGATGGGATTAACGGGGTGGGGGTGGGGGGGATGGGGACAGGAGTCGTGAACGAAGAGTGACGGACAAGCTGAGGGAAAAGAGAAAATATGACATTTGCCTCACCTCACCTGTCCAGGTTTCTCTGTCCATGACTGTACTGTACAAGCCGTAAACCATATGTGAAGAAAAGTAGCAAAGCTCCACGGAATTCAGTCATCGTGTTTCACAGAAAGCCAGTCCATATTGAAAAATATAATTATGGAGGCTGGCATTCAGTCGTCTTTGATCAAATCCTCAAAAAAGAGAAAAAAAATCGATTCATGCACACCCATATAGTTGCTATTTCTTGAAAGTTTGATGAAAATTCGTCCACAACTTTTCGAGATATTCTGGCAACACACACACACACACACACACACACACACACAACTATAATGCTCCTCCATCCTAAAGGTGGGCGATAATAAGGCCAAGGAAAAAAAATGTAATTTGAGGCACAGTACTTAAATATTTTTATCGCAAACTATTTATGGCCATGTTTTCGTTGGCCTAGACCAGGAGAATTTCTAGTTCCTCCTCCCTAGTGATTTAAGTTCTTGTCGATATGTTTGCCTTAGACGTCCTCGGCAGAGTGTGTACACTGGATCCCACCGACTGGAAGCGTCAGTGGCTGGTAGTATTAAACAACCTTTTCCCACAAGCAACCTCTTTGTCGCTCCAGCTGTAGTTTTAAAGCGAAGAGGTTCATCGTACGGCACCATAATATAACCTAACTTGACCTCATCCTCCATAAATTTAACCACATATGACTGCCACTAAACCTAATCTTGAAACCCCCAATACCTATCAGGCCAAAACTATTAAGTTAACCCATCCTAATCACCATGTGTAAGATCGTTACCCAGCATCACTGCTATTTCACCGAAAATTATTTTGGCACAATTATTGCCATCAACTAATTGGAAAGCAATGCTACTTCTAAACTTAGCATTATACATCAACAATGAAGAATTAATATATATTGAAACCATTAGAGTGAAAACAGATTATCCATAATATTCCTGATTTGTTCTGCACATCAGCAACGTCTTCTATAATATTTATGACGTCATTTTGTAACTTAGTTTTCTACACTAGAATCTAAGAGAATGATGTGTAGTAACAGAACATGAATTGCTGAGAAGGCGGTGTTACGTAATATTCGAAGCCACATAGAATACGACCCTTAGACTTGCCAGTGACGAAGTTCTCATCAAGGTCTAATGAGATACTCTACTCATTAGACCCTGGTTCTCAGGACATAAGAACACAGGAAGAGAGGATAATTGTAGTAGGCCGGTTGGCCCATGCTAGGCAGCTCCTAGAAGAGAAACTGAACTACTAGAATGAGATAAGGATAGTAAAGAAGGCTCTCCGCCGCCCTCCAAACCCTAGAGCCGGAGCCGACAGGAAAAGTAAAAAAGAACACCACGCAGTATAGAAAAACTGGCGTGGACATTTTACAGGAAAGTGTGAAAGGAGAATATGAGAGAGTATGGAACAGTGGGTGCAAGGATTGTATGGGTGAGGATGAAAGTAGGTATACAAGCATGGGCGATTGCATGCGTGTATGCTCCGACAGAGGACCGAGTGGCAAGAGTGAAAGATGAGTTTTGGGGGAGAGTAGAAGCATGTATGGGCAAATTTGAGAGGAGCGAGAGAGTGCTTTTGATTGGAGACATGAATGGCAAAGTTGGGAATGTACGAGTGGATGGAGTGGTTGGTCAGTGGTGTGTGCCAGCTGAAGTAGATGGGAATGGTAGTGCTTTGGTGGACATCTGTGCTGGTAAGGGGTTGGCAATAGCCAACACCTACTTTCGGCACAAGATGATCCACCGGTATACATGGAGAGTAATGAGGAGGATGGATGGTGAGCTTGTTGAACGAAAGGCAATGATAGACTATGTGTGTGTGGATGAGCGAATGAGAAGACAAGTGTTGGATGCAAGAGTGTGGAGAGGGTGGGGGAATGGAGTCTCGGACCATCACTTAGTGATGGCCAAGGTAAAGCTGCAAAGAAAATGGTTGAGGAAACGAAGGGGAAGACAGGTGGAAATAACTCCTGTGAGAAGAGTGGAGAATTTGCAAGATAGTAAGAAAATGGCGGAGTATAAGAGCATAGTGGAAGAAAGATTGGGAAGTTATGAGCTAGAGCAGATGGAAGGGGTGGAAGACGTATGTAAGATATTCACGGAAGATATAGGCGCAGCGTGTGGGGTGGTTTGTGGAGTGAGAAGGAGATGCAAGGGTGTGCAAGGGACAGCATGGTGGAATGATGAGGTGAAACGAGCTGTGGAACAAAAGAAGAAGGCATATAGTGAATGGTTGGCGAGTAGAGGTAGGGGAGAAGATGAGAGAGATAAGAGAGAGGTATATGTGAGCAGGAGAATCGAGGTGAAGAGACTGGTGAAGGAGAGTAAGAAGAAAGTGGATGAAGAGTTTGGGAGGAATCTGAGTGTGAAATGGAGGGAGAGTAAGAAATTGTTTTGGAAGGAGGTAAAGAAAGTAAGGCAGTGTGAAAGGGGAAATAGTAAGGGAGTGAAAGATAGGAATAATAGATTGCTGGTGGAGAAGAGAGAGAAATTGAGGAGATGGAATAAGCACTTTGAGGATCAGTTGAATGTAGAGAGTGAGAGCAGTGCGAGTATAAGTGGTTGGGGAATGGCTGAGAGAAGAAGAGATGAGAGGAGGGAGGAAGAGATCAGTAGGGCGGAAGTACTGGAAGCAATGAAGAAGATCAAGCTGGGAAAGGCCCCAGGAATTGACGGAGTGTGTGGTGAAATGCTGAGGTATGGGGGTGAGATTGTTGTGGAGTGGATATGGAAGTTGTGTAGATTGGCTTGGGAAGAAGGAAGGGTTCCAGAGGACTGGAAATCAGGTATAATTGTTCCTTTATACAAAGGAAAAGGGGAGAGAGAAGTATGTTTTAACCATAGGGGTATTTGCCTTCTTAATGTGACTGGTAAAATATATGTTAAAATACTCATTGATAGGGTTAGGCATATGACAGAGGAGCTAGCTGGAGAAGAACAAGGGGGATTTAGAAAGGGAAAAGGGTGTGTGGATCAGATATTTGTTCTAAGATGTTTAGTGGAGAAGTATCTAGAGAAGGGAAAGAAAGTGTATGCTGCCTCCATGGACTTGGAGAAAGCTTATGACAGAATAGATAGGCAAGGTATGTGGAAGGTATTAAGAATATATGGAGTGGAGGGGAAATTGTTGAGTGCTGTGAAGAGTATGTACGAAGGAGCTAGGGCTACGGTGAGAGTATGGTGAGCTAAGTGAGTTCTTTGATCACAATGTAGGACTGAAAAAGGGCTGTGTGATGTCTCCATGGCTGTTTAATATATACATGGATGGGGTTGTAAAGGAGGTGCAAGGTAGGGCAGTGGATGTGGGGGTGGCTCTAATGAACGAGGGTGAGATTTGGAAGATTCCGGTGTTGCCGTTTGCTGATGATACAGTATTGTTGAGTGAAGATGAATGGGAGTTGCAAGGTTTGGTGAATGAATTCGGGACAGTGTGAGGGAGGAGGAAGCTGAAAGTTAATGTAAACAAAAGTAAAGTTGTGGTGTTTGAGAGAACATAAGAAGAGAGGATAACTGCAGTAGGCCGGTTGGCCCATGCTAGGCAGCTCCTAGAAGAGTAACTGAACTACTAGAATGAGATAAGGATAGCAAAGAAGAAGGCTCTCCCCCGCCCTCCAAACCCTCCAGCCGAAGCCGGCAGGAAAAAGTCAGAAAGAACACCACGCCGTATAGAAAAACTGGCATGGACATTTTACAGGAACGTGTGAAAGGAGAATAGAGACTATCATAGTGTAACCTGAAAATGAAGTCACAGAATGTACAGTGAGGTGGATGGTGAGGATATGGAGAATGTGAGTGCATTCAAGTACTTGGGTAGTGTGATGAGTAAGGATGGAACTTTGGGGGATGAAGTGCGTGAAAGGGTACAGCAGGGAAGGAAGGTTGTTGGTTCACTGAAAGCAGTGATGAGAAATAGGGAGGTGAGTATGGAAGTTAAGAAGTCACTGCATGATAGTATTGTGATCCCTACTCTGACGTATGGAAGCGAGGGGTGGACCTTGCAAGAGGGGAACGAGTCAAGAGTGAGAGCAGTGGAGATGAGTTACGTGAGAGGAGCATGTGGAGTGATATGGAGGGACAGATTGACGAATGAAGAAGTGAAGGAACGTCGTGGGGTGGATGTGGATGTGGTTGAGAAGATTAGGAGAAATACACTAAAGTAGTTTGGACATGTGGAGAGAATGGAGAATGAACGATTGACTAAGAGGGTGTATGTAGGTGAGGTGGAGGGAGGGAGAGGGAGGGGTCGACCGAGGATGAGGTGGAGGGATGGAGTTGAATGGAATATGAGGGAGGGGGGGGGGTGAGTTGGGAGGGGGGTAGTCAAATGGTGGGTGACAGAGCGACTTGGAGGCGTTTTGTCTGCGGCCACCCTTTGCGGGATTAGGGCGTCGGGCTATAGATAGATAGATAGTGAAAGGAGAATTGAGACTAACATAGTGTAACATGAAAGGAAGAATTATGAATTAGTATTGGTTATAAGATGTTCTTTTTTCTATACCCAACCCCTTATTTCTCATATGCTTATCTAGCCTATGCTTGAAACTCTCAATGGAAGAGGCAGCAACTACTTTACTAGGCAGCTTATTCCATTCGTCTACTACTCTATTACCAAACCAATTTCTACCTATTTCTTTATTGAAACGGAATTTTTCTAGTTTGAAACAATTATTTCTAGTTCTATCATGTATGCTCACTTTAAGTACCTTGCTAATATCTCCTTTATTTATACCCTTCATCCACTTAAACACCTCAATTAAGTCTCCCCATACTCTACGCCTCTCTAGCGAATGCAGACTTAGTCTTTTCAGTCTGTCTTCAAATGACAGGTTCCGGACGTCATGTATAATTTTCGTCAATCTTTGTACATTTTCTAACGAATTAATATCCATTCTATAGTAAGGACACCAAAATTGTACTGCGTAGTTTAAATGTGGTCTTACTAATGCTAGATAAAGTTTCAGTATTACTTTTGATGATCTATTGCTCACGCTTCTCGAAATAAATCCTAGGACCCTATTTGCTTTATTTCTCGCATTAATACACCCTTGCCTTGGTTTAAGGTGTTTAACCATAACTCCTAGATCCCTCTCGCATTCCGATTTGCTAGTTTCTTTGTTATCTAAACTGTATTTAGTTCTCCAATGGTCTTGCCTATGTTAAGTACTTTACATTTTTCAACGTTAAATTCCACTTGCCAAGTTTTGGACCATTTGGACAATGTATCGAGGTCTTTTTGCAAGAACATAAGAACATAAGAAGAGAGGATATCTTCAGTAGGCCGGTTGGCCCATGCTAGGCAGGTCCTAGAAGAGTAACTGAACTACTAGAATGAGATAAGGATAGCAAAGAAGAAGGATCTCCTCCGCCCTCCAAACCTTCCAGCCGAAGCCGGCAGGAAAAAGAAAGAACACCACGCAGTATAGAAAAACTGGCGTGGACATTTTACAGGAAAGTGTGAAAGGAGAATAGAGACTATCATAGTGAACCTGAAAAGGAAAAATAATGAATTAGTGTTGGTTATAAGATTTTCTTTTTTCTATATCCACCTCTTATTTGTCACATGCTTATCTAGTCTATGCTTGAAACTCTCACTGGAAGAGGCAGCAACTACTTTACTAGGTAGCTTATTCCATTCATCTACTAATCTATTACCAAACCAATTTCTACCTATTTCCTTATTGAAGTGGAATTTTTCTAGTTTGAAACCATTACTTCTAGTTCTATCCTGTATGCTCACTTTAAATACCTTGCTAATATCTCCTTTATTTATACCCTTCATCCACTTAAACACCTCAGTTAAGTCTCCCCTTACTCCACGCCTCTCTAGCGAATGCAGACTTAGTCTTTTCAGTCTGTCTTCATATGACAGGTTCCGAACATCATGTATCATTTTTGTCATTCTTCTCTGTACATTTTCTAACGACTTAATATCCATTCTATAGTAAGGACACCAAAATCGTACTGCGTAGTCTAATTGTGGCCTTACTAATGCTAGATAAAGTTTCAGTATTACTTTTGATGATCTATTGCTCACGCTTCTCGAAATAAATCCTAGGACCCTATTTACTTTGTTTCTCACATTAATACACTATTGCCTTGGTTTAAGGTCGTTACTAACCATAACTCCTAGACACCTCTCGCATTCCGATTTGCTAATTTCTTTGTTATCTAAGCTGTATTTAGTATCTCCAATGGTCTTGCCTACGTTAAGTACTTTACATTTTTCAACATTAAATTCCATTTGCCAAGTTTTAGACGATTTGGACAATGTATCGAGGTCTTTTTGTAAATTATGGCAATCGTCAGTCGAGTTAATGATACGCCCTATTTTTGTATCGTCGGCAAATTTGCTGATGCTGCTGGTGACTCCTAAGTCTAGATCATTTATATATATAATAAATAATAAGGGACCGAGTACTGAACCCTGTGGTACCCCACTAGTTACTAATCCCCAGTCTGACTTAGTTCCATTTATTAATACTCTCTGCTTTCGTCCTTTCAGCCAGGATTCTATCCATTTTAAGACATCGCCGTCTATACCGTGTGCTAGAATCTTTCTATCTAACCTTTCTTGTGGGACCCTATCAAAAGCTTTACTAAAGTCCAGATAAATAACATCGTAAGCTTTATCGCTTAGACCTCCGAGTAGAATGACAAATTTGTGAGGCAGGATCGTCCTTGCCTGAATCCGTGCTGACTTTCGTTTATAAGATTAAATCTTTCTAAGTGTTCTCTAATCTTATTTGCCAAAACTGACTCCAACATTTTTCCTACTATTGACGTTAGACTTATCGGACGATAATTCGACGCAGCTGATTTATCACCCTTTTTAAAGATGGGCACTACGTTTGCGGTCTTCCACGCCTCGGGAACTTCTCCTGAACTTAAAGAGTCATTAAATAATGTTAAAAGTGGTTGACATAATTCTTCTTTGGTTTCTTTTATAATTTTTGCATATATATCGTCCGGACCTGGCGATTTTTGAGGTTTTAACATTAATTTCTTTCAATACGTCCTCCTTACTAATAGTTATTTTACTAAGAATATTTTCCGTATTCTCATGGTAAATATTTGCTGCCTGAGGGACCAGGTCTAGATTTTCCTTGGTGAATACTGATATGAAATAATTATTTAGGATGGAGCACATTTTTTTATCTTCACAGGTAATGTCACCTGATTTTGTTCTGAGTGGTCCTATCCTATCTTTATTTTTCGTACGGTACATTTGATAAAAACCCTTGGGGTTTTATTTTGATTCACTAGCAACCTTACTTTCATAACTTTCTCTTAGCTTTTCTTATCTCCCTCTTTACTTCTCCATTTAAAATCTTGTACCGGTAACATATGTGTTCCTCTCCACATTTTATTTTTCTATATATTCCTTTCCTTTGGCCTATGAGAGATTTTAATCTGTTGTTTAATCATCTTGGTTTTGAATTATTCGTTCTAAACGGTTTTGAAGGGATATCTCTATCTTGGCCTCCGTGTATTACATTTATTAATTCGTTATATTTCTCACTGGCCGAACGTCTGCTTGGTACTGGAGCTGAGTCAATTCCCGTCACGTGGACTACATTCCCATCTACCACCTCCCCCCTCACAGACACCTGACGGATATTCCCACGTGTTTCCTGCCCTTCACCTATGACCTGGGGTTCCCCACTGACATGGCATTCCCTCAAATAGCTAATCTCCCTGTGGAATTCCGTTCGAAAATAAGCACTTAAGCCATCGAAATCTCCTATACGAAAATTAGGAACAGTGGAGGTATTTTCAGTGGAACAGACATCCAAATAAATTTGAACTTAATTTCTTCGTGATCGCTATTACGAAGTCGTCCACCAACCTCTATATCACTAATGATATTTTCTTTATTAACTAAAACCAAATGTAGTATATTATTACCTCTGGTGGGCTCCCTGATATACTGATAAAGGAAATTATCCAGTACTACCTCCAGAAATTTGTCTGACTCTGCATCTCCTGTCTGATTTCTCCAATCTATCCTTGGCAGATTAACCCGCCCCGTCCCGGAGACGTTAATTCACGTCCTCACATGATGTGCACTCATATCCCGGAGACGTAAATTAACGCGGCAACATTGCAAAGTCCCTAATTTGCACAATTTTCAATTTTCATGTGTGATTTCATTAGTGATTTTTGGCACGTATACACAGGACACCTTCCTCTATTCCTCTACAAGATGCCAAGCAGGGACAATGCCTTACACCACATAACCTCTCCCCCCCCCCTGCACGCCATTGTCTCGGCAATTCACCTGTTACCAGTGACCTGGCCAATAAAGACATTCAGGGCCAGAGTGATTCCCCAATCGATGACAATGTTGAGGACAAAGTTGACATAGCATTAGAGGAAGAAACAGTCAGAAATGATGATCAGGTAATGTGGGAAAAAAAGGTCATGAATGGTGATGAGTTAGTGAGTGACACAATGCTTATAATGCCTATATTACTGTTTGAAAACGAATATACTCTTGTACTACACATAAATTCGTACCAGGTAAATAAATAGATACTGTTTATGAGTGGATAAAATAGTTACCCTCCTATAGAACTCGTTTTCCTTGGTGCCAGCCTGTTAGAAAACCCAGTCAGGTAAGGAGGTACTCGTACCTGGATTGAGTATTTTAAACCTCAGGTGAGTGATTTCTCTATGAATTTTCGATGTTTCTCACCAAAAGCGAATGTTTGAGCCTAAAAAAAAAAGTCCAAAAATGTCGGGACTGGGGCGTACCACTGCCAAGAAAACGTCGGGATGGGGCGGGTTAAGGTCCCCTACAACTATTACTAAGCTGGACTGTGATGCTTTCCTAATTTCCTCCCAGAGGTATTTACTATCAGCTCTACTTAATTTAGGAGATCTGTAAATTTCTCCTAAGACTAATTTCTCCCTATTGTTACTAATTTCGACCCAGACACTTTCTGTGTCCCTATTTACTTTAATGTCTACTTTATTGTAACAGTTTAATGAATCCTTTCCATAAATAGCTACCCCTCCCCCCTTTCTTCCCTGGCGGTTTGACACAAAAATATTATAGCCTTTTATCTGATATTCTACTAAAAATTCTCGAGTGTCTGTATTCATCCAAGTTTTACTAATAACGGCAATGTCTATTTTTTCTGTATAAGTTAAAGCCCTTAGTTCATCCATTTTATTACTTAAACTCTGGCAGTTTGTGTAGTATACTTTCAGATTATTAGTAGTAGTTATGCCTCTAACTAGGCATTTACTGTTACTTATTTTATTACTAACTGGGAAACTCTTTACTAATATAACAATTTTTTGTACTATCGCTTATCGCCCTTCTATCATCGCTTGTTCTATCATCTATCATCGCTTGCTCAATTTGAGGTGCCTGAGTGGATGGATCTACACTAATGGTTGAACTTTTGTTCTTAATTTTGCAAGTCTTGATGCATCTATCCAAACATGATAATAATGATTTCTGAGTGTAGTAGCTGCAACTTCCTGTACACCTACTTCTCAACCTCAAAAAATCCCTCCAACTCCCTATCTATCATTACAGCTAAAACAGTAACTCCCTGCCTGCTAAGATGAGTCCCATCCCAACTATACAAGGCCCTCCGTCCATAAAACTGGTCCCAGCTGTCTATGAAAGGTATTGCATTATCTTTGCAATACCTTTCAAGGCGGCAATTAAAACCTATTGCCCTGCTCAACCACTCCCTTCCAACCTGCCACTTGGGTAAAACACCAAGTACTACAGGGGTTCCTCCTCTCTCCCTAACCTTTTCTAACATCAACTTGTACCTTTGCCACAGTACCTCACTCTTACAGTTACTAATATCATTGCCTCGTACACTGAGGTACACAGTTGGTTTGTCACCACTATCCTTCACGATATTTGAAATTTTTTCTATCACATTAGCCACTCTAG